>NW_015210883.1:0-3298 GCF_001447785.1 Gekko japonicus | reverse complement strand
GAAATGCTGCACTTTACAGGTCAGAGAGGAAAGATCTATCATACTGAAGCCGAACTTTCTAATAGCAGTATGTCAAGCTTGGGCCATGCTTGCCATAGAATGCTGTCCAGCCAAACTCCTGGGCTGTTACGTTAGGGGTTAACTGCTTTCTTAGATGGGCTTCTTTCACTGTTTTATCTCCCATGCTGTTTATCTTCTCTGCCGGGATGGGGGAGGGGAGTGGATGCTGGTGTGAATGTCTGCTTGAGCTTGCGTAGTACCTGTGGGATCCTGTTAAGTGCATGATCTCAGCTTCTCGCTTGACCTTGGAATGTAACTGTTAGTTTGCAGGTGTTGGGCCAGCCCTGAGGGTAGGCCTAGAGCTTTGGCGGGCTGACTGCGAACATTGATTGGGTGGTTTGCATAGGAGGGCTGTCCTGCTTTTTCTATAGGGTCGGACCTGGCATCCAGTGGCCAGTTCTGACACAGAATCTGTCTATTCTTGGAATCTCTTTACCTCCATTTAAACAAATCTTGCATAGGGGGGCTGTCCTGCTTTTTGTATAGGGTCAGACCTGGCATCCAGTGGCCAGTTCTGACACAGAATCTGTCTATTCTTGGAATCTCTTTACCTCCAGCTAAACAAATCTTGCTGCTACAAGAGTGTCGTGAGAGTGATTGAGTCCAGGACTTGACACAACACAAGCTGGGAGTATAGCTGGAACTACATATCCAAAACAGAATGCAATGGGGAAAATTGCTGCAACTCCATAATCGGATTTCCCGTCTCTTAAAGCCACAGGGAGCTCCAATTTGGATCTATAAAATTTGGTGCTGAGGGAATAGGGAGGGGGGTTAACCTCCCCTAGTTCATCCTGATGAAGATAGTATTTGCCCAGCCTCCAAACATGTAGTTGTTCCCATCTTCTTTGAACTTCTGGTGCAATTTGTTTCCAATGGTGTTATGTCATGGGTAGCCGCATGGATAGACGACAGACGACAGACGACGACGTGGTGCATAGCACGCTTTATTGGGAACATAACATGAACAAGGAACAAACGGCCGGCAGGCCAACTATATACATCCCTGGGGACACACCCCTGGTCACCATAGGTGGGTTTGAATCTCCCGCCACGGTTCCCATTGGCTCCCCAGTGGAGGGACTAGGAGCCTAGTCCCTATTGTTCTTCAGGAGTCAAGCTCTGGCTGTCCGCTGGCCCCCGGTGGTGGTCAGCATACACTACAAATGGTTAACAATGTGTTTTTAATCCAGAGGACTAACTGTTTTTGTCCACTGCAGCAAAAACAAAGGGGATTCTTGTGGCACTTCAAAGACTAGATTAAAAATAAATAAATTCTGGTATAAACTTTTGTGAATTAGAGCCCACTTCATCAGGAAACTTAATGTCAAATAAAAACCCATTAGTCGTTAAGATACCCCCAAGATTTTTTTTGATTTATTGTGTTTTTTTACTGTACCTGCTAATTTTATAACTAATTTTTAATTACGATATTAGTCTGGCAATAATATTTTATTGTTATCTTGTTTATAGTTATGAATACTCTGAGAATTAGAAAGGCGTGATACAAACTATCTAATAAATATTACACTGTGTGTACCAGGAAATATTTTCTGTAGGGGTGTGCAAAAAAAAAATGGTATGGTGTTTGGATTCAGTTCGGGGGGGGGTCCCATTTTTGGGGGTCCATTATTCCCTATGGGGGAAAATTTCTGGGTGGCTGAGGGGGGGAGGGTGTTTGCGCCAAAACTGCAATGAAGCAGTCATCTCTGAAAGTCCCTTGCCTTCAAGGCCCAACAGGGGTCACCAGAAGTCAGCTATGACTTCAAGGCAAATAATAATAATATTTTTTTAATTGCAATGGAGCTGCTGGTGCCTGTCTTTTAAATAATCCCCAAATTTCAAGTAGATTGGACCAAGGACCCAAAATCTATGGGCCCCTGTACAGGGTGCCCCCAACCATCCTCCATTTTTATGGGGGGGAGGACTCCAAGCTGCTTGCAGGGCAAAGCCCCAGCCTGCAAGCAGCCAATCACTGGTCAAATGCCTCCTATGGAAGAACCAACAAGAAACCTAACAGAACCATTGCAGAACCCAGTAATCCTGTTAGAACCATTAGCCAGTATGCCAAACAACACAGGATCAAAATCAAATCAGAATCTCTGCAGTGGAAACTCAAGGGAGGGGTCACTTTTGCAAGCCCAGCAGTGTTTTCAGGGCAAAAGATGTTCAGAGGTGGTTTGCCATTGCCTGCCTCTATGTAGCAACCCTGGACTTCCTTGGTGTAACCAGGGCTGACCCTGCTTAGTTTACGAGATCTGATGAGATCAGGCTAGCCTGGCTATCCAGGTCAGTCTCCTTTTAAAATAAATGAATAAAGCAACAAATAAAATAATAAAAAAAACACCGGAGCATTCAAGCAGAGCTCTCAAAAACAATATGAAGGCTGGTAGTCAGTGGCATACCAAAGGGGTGGGGGTGGGGGCGGTTCGTCCTGAGCTCAGTTTAAGGAAGGCTTTTGAAGGGGGCCCTAGAAGCCAGCGTTGTCCTACTGCTTCCAGTCAAACATCTTCCCTTTTATTTTTAAAATGCAGTTCTGGCTGCAGCCACAAGGCCCGCAGGGAAGTCTGAGCATAGTAGAAAGCTCTGGGATCTGATAAGATTCCCCTTTCACCAAGACTCAAGCAAACTTCCTTAACAGATCCTGCAGATAGCTGCTACAGTAATTGCCAGCCGGAAGGTCATTTTCTCCAATAGCCTAGCCTTTCTCTCTCCCTTTCCTTGCACCCAGCTCAGCCAGATCTTGCAAAGCAGTGGTTAGGGTGTTGCAGAAAGATGAAATAACCTTTCCCTCTCTTAATCCATCTCCCTCTTTTCCACGTGTTTCTCATTCATTTCTGTCTCCCTTCACCTAGTTTTCTTGTCCCCCCCCCCCAATTTTCACTTTTTGGTCTCAAGACTTTTTCATCCCTATCCTGCTTGGTGACAGAATGTATCTAAAAGTAGTATAGTAGCTAACCTTTGTTTATATTATGCTGGGTACTCTGTACATTGCACTGGTTCTGCTTGAGTGCAAAAATGCCCCCCTTTGGTTTCTACTGCAGAGGTTCTCTGGTTTGACTTTAGTTCTTTGGAAACTATGGAGGGTGGGGGCACCTTCTTGGGGGAGGGGAAGTCTGGTGAAGCTTGCAATCACTATTTTGTGATGCTTTCGTTAGTGTTCAAAGTTAGTACAAAGGGAGACTCCTAGCCATCAACAGATCTCATATGTTAAGAACATACGAACATAAGAGAAGCC
>NW_015210882.1:0-3532 GCF_001447785.1 Gekko japonicus | reverse complement strand
CTGAATAAAATGGTTTTATATGTGGCAGCTCCTTTTTGGCTGAGTGCCACTGATTTTCTGAGCTTTGGGATGATTATATCTTTGACTTTTAAAGTGCTTTAGGATTCAAATTTTAAATTATTTGTTCCACTAATTGATTTAATATGGCTTTCTGTCTCTATGTTTTAACATCTTAAGCCTGTTCTATTTCTGCATCTCTTGTTTTTGGCTTTTATATTGCTGACTGACATGTTTCTACTGTTTTAATTTTTTTTTCTGTGATCTGCTCCAAGAATGTTGCAGTGATGAGGTGGGGTATAAATAATTTAAATAAACATACAATAGGCAAGGTCTGGACATGGATCACTGTGTCAGTGCTAAGGTTTTGAACGTGGAAATACACATCAGTGTAACTTTGAGAACACATGTTAAAATTAAGAGAGGAACAAAGCATGCGGCAAGAGAAGACATGGGGATTTTTAAAAATGTGGATATTGCCAAGATTGTTCATTGAGCGAGGCAGACAAGGTAGAAAAGCAACAGGGTGAGGCCCCGGAGACCCCAATCCAGCAGTGCCTCTCATGAACACTCTCAAAATCCTTTAACACTTAGGAATTGGTGGGGCAAAAGTGCAAGGCAGAGACTGAGAAACTGGTTTAGAATGAAGTTCGCTGAAGTTCATCTGAGAACTTGAGACTCACTGAGAGACCAAGAAAGGCAGAAACCAGATTGTTCATTTTTGTCTGGATTGGTTCTTCCCTTCAGGCGCTGTAGGAAACTGGAAGGAACAATTTACTGTGGCTCAGAGTGAACGGCTGGATGAAATCTGTGCTCGGGAACTGGGGGGCAGTGGCGGCCTGACCTTCCGCCCACAGCTGTAAGCCCACCTTTCTTTGTGTTACTCAGTGCAACTTATGCCAAAATGTGTCTGGATAGTTCATGTTGCCTGTGCTAAATAAAATAAACCACAAGCTAAGTTCCAACCAAGCTAAATTTTGTATACAGGGTTTTGTTTTGTTTTTAAAAAATGTGATTTATTTTGGTTATGGGTTTCTTTTCATTTGTAAATTAATTTCAATAGTATCTATCACTGTTAAATTCTATGCAAATGTTACACTATTATCACTTTTGGAATTCAGTGATTTAAGAGTGCAAGATATTGATATTTTAAATAAATAAGTCACAATGGGACAGAATCCCAATCAATATTTTCAGAGACTCCCCCCCCCAAAAAAAATACCGAAAATCTGTCTCAGGAAGTGATCTGAAACCTTTCCAGACACAGGACTCACTGAGCATGGGAGCCACATCTGCAAACATGTGACAGGAAGTCACATGACATCAGAGTAATTTGACAGCAAGAAGAGGAGTCAGATTTATGATTTCATCATTGTCATGGCCAGACCGTGGGCAACCAACCAAAGGCACTGGGTTCAGGAACCTCAAACTGAACACCAGAAGAAGTGCAATAATGTTCAAGCCCAGGGGTATTCAGTGATTTAAGAGTGCAAGATATTGATATTTTAAATAAATAAGTCACAATGGGACAGAATCCCAATCAATATTTTCAGAGACTCCCCCCCCCAAAAAAAATACCGAAAATCTGTCTCAGGAAGTGATCTGAAACCTTTCCAGACACAGGACTCACTGAGCATGGGAGCCACATCTGCAAACATGTGACAGGAAGTCACATGACATCAGAGTAATTTGACAGCAAGAAGAGGAGTCAGATTTATGATGTCATCATTGTCATGGCCCAGACCGTGGGCAACCGACCAAAGGCACTGGGTCCAGGAACCTCAAACTGAACAATAATGTTCAAGACAAGGATCAGAGTCTGGAAGGAATCCTCTCCACCACAGAATGACTTCACCTCCCCGTCCTGCCTATTTTCTCTAATTCAGTGGCGAATGGCCTTGATAACAGCTTCTTACAACAGACATGCCTGATGTCATTTTGATATATTATGCATCAGTCATACGTCATATTCAGTATTTAAAAAGTTTGTAAGGAAATGGATGCTGAACCTTCCCTTTGGCTACCACTCTGATCTCCAAAGTCCTGCTCTCCACAACGGGTCTGAAAGGCCCTTTCCAGTTAGTAGAAAAGTAGCTAGAGAAGTGGCTAACGAGGGGAATGGCTTAACACATTCTATCCACATGCACAGGCTTATCGAGAGTTACTCTAGTTTAAACCCATTGATGGGTCTTCATAATAGAAAGCACCATCAAGTCACAGCTGACTTAAGGCAATCCCATATGAATTTCAAGATAAGAGACCAACAGAGTTGGTTTGCCATTGCCTGCCTCTGCATAGCAGCCCTGGATGTTTTTTGGTGGTCTCCCACCCAAGTTCTCACCAGGGCCAATCCTGCTTAGCTTCCAAGATCTGATCACATTAGGTTAGCCTGTGCTATCCAGGTTGTGGGCTTAGCCTAGAGTAGGGATGCCGGCCTCCAGATGGGGCCTGGGGATCCCCTGGAATTAAAGCTCATCTCGAGACTGCAGAGATAATTCACCTGGAGGAATGGATGCTCTGGAGGGTGGATTCTATGGCATTGCACCCCACTGAGGTCTCTGTCCTCCCCAGGTTCCATCCTCAAATCTCCAAGAGTTTACCAATGTGGATCTGGCAACCCTACCCCCCCCACACACACTCACACATACCTCTCCCCCACCGGAGGTCACGGGGAACCTGTCAACCCAAGCCTGGAGTCATTCTGAACTGGATTTATTGCAGCGGGTTTAGGCTGGAATAACTCTGCACTGATTTGCTCTCACATTGTGGGATAAACTTTAGGGGAAGACTAGATTTTGAAGGCACAGATGTGTGCCGCTGCAACTGGTACTTTGGGCCTGATAGAGACTTAGACTTTTTCCGCACCTCAGTGTTGCTGCTGCTTCCAGGCCAGTTGAATCCCCAGTTGATGCTCCAACTTTGTGGCACCCCTTCCAAAAAGGGCATTTATTTCAGGGAATTTTTTCTTGAATTCAGATCCGACCCTCCTTGTGTGTTCTGCACTTCCTTTGAAAAAGTGTTGTGCAGCTGAGTTGTCATGTACTTCGTCAGTGAAGGAACCTCCTTTCCCCTTCCATACCTGTGCAGTAACGTTATAACATATTCAAATGTCAATTGCTGGCTTCGGCCGTAAATTAAAAAAAACCCCTAAAACTAAAACAAAAACCTTATAACATAACATTGTTTTTAAAAGTCATTGAACTTGATACACCAATTCATAACAGTGTTATTCAATAATTATGAAACACACTAAATGTGTTGTCATGTACTTCATCAGCAACAGAACCTCCTTTTTGTGCTTATGCAGTAATGGTATAACATCATAACGTTGTAAAAAAAAAGGCTGGATGTATCCTGGGGAACAGCGTGATTGCTGCCATTTCAAAGGTCTCCCGCTTCTCCTTAGTCGCCAACGGAGAAAGTGGCTGGCGAAGATTCCCACAAAATCGTAATGAAAATATTATTCTGTTTGCGATTGTTGAACTGGATACTCCAATTCATAACAGCGTTATTCAATAACTAGGGAGCAAAGCCC
>NW_015210881.1:0-3092 GCF_001447785.1 Gekko japonicus | reverse complement strand
AATACTGTTCTGGAGTGCCTGTAATGCACTCCATTACAGTGCACTGTAATGCACGTTACCAAAAATAAAAAATAACAAAACCCCCGGCAGAGACGGAATTCCGATTGAATTCTATAAGAAATTCCAAACAAATTTAATTGAACATTTGGCTAAATCTTTAAATTATGTATTACAATCAGGGAATAAGCCACAATCATTGTCGGAAGCGCGTATAATTGTTATACCAAAGCCTGGAAAAGACAAAATATTGCCGGCCTCTTATAGGCCTATATCAGTTTTAAACCATGACTTCAAAATTTTATCAACGATAATGGCAATTAGACTTAATAAAATAATTACAAATTACGTCCATGAAGACCAATCCGGATTTATGCCGGGTCGCTCCATTGCCGACAGTATCTGTAAAACGTTAAATATCCTCCATCATTGCAAAGAAAACAAACTGCATACACTACTCCTGTCAACAGATGCTGAAAAAGCCTTTGACAGGGTGGAACCGTTATATTTACAAGAACTCCTAACAGCAATGAATTTTGGCCCGGTTTTTAAAAGGATGATACAAGCCTTTTATCAATGCCCCAAAGCCCAAATTTGTGTTAATCACTATAGATCAGAAGACATAATACTGAAACGAGGAACCAGACAGGGTTGCCCCCTGTCACCCCTTTTATTTGCCCTATCAATAGAGCCCCTAGCACATGCAGTAAGAACGGACAAAAATGTACATGGAGTACAAATAGATTCAGAACAACTTAAAATAAGCTTATATGCAGATGACGCAATTTTTTATTTGACAAGACCAGAAACATCTCTAAGTAATCTTGTAAAGCATCTAGAACAATTTGGGAAAGTTTCAGGTTTTTCAGTCAACTATAAAAAATCCGAAATATATCCTATACATCTTATGCCACAACAAATAGAGGAATTGAAACCAAAATTTACATTCAATTGGGTTACTAAAACATGGAAACATCTGGGTATTAACATCCCAATGAAGTTAACAGATATATATAGTATAAACTATAACCCTATTATACACCAAACTAAAATTCTTTTGACTGAATGGAATAAATTAAACCTTAACCTGATAGAGAAGATCAGCTTAATTAAATCAATTTTATTGCCAAAATTTTTATACCTTTTTCAGAACCTGCCTATCCCTATCCCACCTAAAGACATTTTAAACTGGAAAAAACTTCTACTCGATTTTATTTGGGCAGGGAAAAAAGCTAGAATTAATTACAACACGTTAACTAAACCCCCTAGGTCGGGTGGTTTAGGCCTACCTGATCTAGAAAAGTATTATGTGGCATCACAACTAAAATACATTCACTATTATGCCCAATATAATTGTATGAAAAAATGGTTATTTATCGAACAGCTAGAACTTAAGCCTAAGCGAATTAGTGAGTTTATGTGGAACCCTCACAAACAGCAATTTATATCAAATTTGAATAATCCATTTTTGAAGCATACCCTACAACTATGGAACAAATGTAGACACACATTGGCTCCAGGAGTCTCTCCAATCTCATCAATATTCGATCAATCCTGGTTTATTCCAGGCCTTGACAATCACTTTATGACTGGATTCAGAAACAAAAATATACATAGAATTAAAGATTTTATAATAAACGGGAAAATAGCTTCACAAAAACAACTAGAGCAAAAATACAAAGTTTCAATAACATGGATGGCTTATTCTCAGCTACATCATATGCTGATGCAATTAAGTAATTCAGCTGACATTCAAAGGGATTTGACTCCCTTTGAAGCATTTTTAAATACACAAAGAAACGAAATCAAAGGCTTATTAGCAAAAATATATAAACTACTGAGCAAAAAAAATTGGTCAACCTGCTCTGCAATCCAAAAAGCATGGAATAGAGACTGTGGAGTGACATTTACTGATTCACAATGGAACCAAATATGGACTTCAAATATGTTTTCTACTAGACATACAAACATGAAACTGCAACACTACAAACTTTACGCAAGGTGGTACCTAACACCAGACAGGTTATTCAAAAGTAAGTTTAAAATGAACCCAAATTGCTGGAAGGGTTGTGGAGGAAGAGGGGATTTAAAACACTGCTGGTGGGAGTGTCCCAAAATACAATCATACTGGAACGCAATTATAGCTGAAATCAAAAATATCGTACATCAGGATATACCTAACACTCCTGCCTCATTATTGTTACACTATTGGCCTGAGTTGAAATTGTTGAGACAAACTGAAGAAGTTATTTCTATGTTATTAATGGTAGCCAAAAACTTAATTGCTTTAAACTGGAAAACAAAAAAGATACCAACAGTAATTCAATGGAGAACAAAAGTATGGGACATGATCGTTACAGACAAGATAGCAATGCAACTAATTTCGTTTGATAACCCACGAATAGATAATAATTTTATGGAAAAATGGTTTAAATTCTTTGGTTATATAGAAAGATGCCAGCCGCAGAAGTTTAAATTACCACAAAAGTATAAAGATTTTGCTTTTTATTAATGATTTAATTGTCAAATATATGGTTAAAACGTTGAATGTAAACTGTTTGTTGTTATTGTTATTGAATGTTAATGTTTAAAGAAACAAAAAAACCTTAATAAAATTGTTATTTGCAAAAAAAAAATATATAAAAGAGTGAGAGCTCCGGTTTCCCACTTCTAGAATACTGTTCTGGAGTTCCTGTAATGCATACCACCGTTTTTTGTGATACTATTGTGTGTTTAATGCCTGTTCCGGGCCGTTCCGGACCGTTCTTGGTTGTTCCAGAGGCATTCTGGCCTAGAAAGGGTTAATAAAAGAGTGAGAGTTCCGGTTTTTGACTTCTAGAATATTGTTCTGGAGAGCCTGTAATGCATGCCACTGTTCTTTACGGTACTATTGTGTGTTTAATGCCCGTTCCGGGCCGTTCCGACCTGTTCCGGGGTGTTCCGGAGGCATTTTAGCCTAGAAAGGGTTAATAAAAGAGTAAGAGTTCCCTGTTTCCACTTCTAGAATATGTTTCTGGACTGCCTGTAATGCATGCCACTGTTTTTTGCAAAGCTCTTGTGTGTTTGGTACCCGTTCCGGGCCGTTCCGGGCTGTT
>NW_015210880.1:0-3146 GCF_001447785.1 Gekko japonicus | reverse complement strand
GGCTTCTATAAAATATACAATCTTGTGGTTTGTCAGAGTGCTAGCCTACTACATAATGCAGGCTAGTATGCTACAATTATTCTTTACCTTAAACCAAAACCTTGATTTACAAAAAGTCTGACAATCACTGCTGTAACAGGTATGCGAGAAAATGACATTGCGAGTAGCAAGATGGCATGGTGCGGTGGTTAAGAGTGGTGGACTCTAATCTGTAGAACCGGGTTTGATTCCCCACTCCTCCTTCACATAAAGTGCACTGGGTGACCTTGGGTCAGTCACAGATATTTTGGAACTCTCTCAGCCTCAGCTGCCTCACAAGGTACCTGTTGTGGGGAGAGGAAGGGGAGTCGATTGTAAACTGCTCTGAGACTCCTTAAGATAGAGAAATGTGAGGTATAAACACCTACTCTTCTTCTTAGTACAAAGAAACTTGTACTCCTTGGCGGGAGGGCGGGATAAAAATCTAATAAATAAATAAATAAAAACAAATGGCAGGCTTAATTTTTCATTTCTTCAGCAGCTGTCTCTGTCCAGTCACACCAATATTTGAGGGCTAACATTAATGCATATAAATGAACAACTTCCTGTCCCATTATGCACACATGTATCCAGGGCCGGTGCCAAGTTTTTATGTACACTAGGCGAGGCTACCTTCTGGTGACCCCCCCCTCTGCCCCCGGTGCACCTATCAATTTTCAAACCATTCACTGTTTCATTAATACATGCCTCCCTAATCTATGTTAATTTTCCCATTTCAGCTACATAGAGCATTGTTCATAAACTAAACTCCCCCCCCCCCCCCCATTCTGGTACACTATTCAGCCTCCTGTGCCTGAAACACACCATTTCTGCAACTGTTAATAACCTTTATTTCATTCTGTATACTTTTGTGCTCTGCATGGTACATAGTACTGGTATCTCCTGCATAGCTTATCCTTTTGGCCTCACTCTCTCTGTGTGTATGTGCATATCTCCCCCCTTTCTCTCTGTACTCAGGCTAGCCCGATCTCATCAGATCTAGGAAGCTAAGTAGGGTGAACTCTAGCTAGTCTTTGGATGAGAGACCTCCAAGGAATACCAGGGTCATGACGTGGAGCCAGGTAACGGCAAACTACCTCTGAATGTCTCTTGCCTTGAAAACCGTACAGGGTTGCCATAAGTCAGGTGTGACTTGATGGCACTTTCCACCACCTTTGCCATGTACTAAGGGCAAGGGAACTGAATGTGGGTGTTGCATGTAGAAGGGCCCAAGTTTATCTTTTGGCATCTCCAAAATCAAGTAGCATTGCTGAGAAAATCCACTGCCTGGTATCCTCCGAGTGCTGCAAGTAAATACATCTGGATTAGGCAACCACTAGTTCCTATCTTGTGGAGCTGGTTGCCAGATAATAAGCCAGCCAGCCATGAATTTCTGGAGGCAGGGCTGAAAAGGGGGCCTCTGTCTTAAACCTTGGAAGCTGTATCACATATAGGGTGCGTTCAGACACGCCATTTGATCTGGTGTCGTCACGCTTCAGAAACGGATTTTATATGCATGATCACACTGTCAACATCTGCCTCCCATCCCCAGCCGTTGGTTTCTGACTCAAAACCGGAGTATTAATTCGGAGTATTTTGTTACCAGGTCCCAAAGTGGTGTTTTCTCAGCTCTCCCGTTTAAAGCCGCATTTTTCCCCTGTGTGATCGCTCCTCTGGTGTCAAGGCACTTCTGGTTTAAACCCCCTCCCTGCTCGAAAGCTGCCCGAAGCTTCCACTTTTCGCCCGCCATTTTGTTAATGCATTGGCGGTGTGCACATAGGCGGGGCTCCGCTACCGTGTTTAGAAAACCGACATTTAAACGGTCACTTGTTTTAGAGTTTAGATGAGTTCGGGATCTCACAGAGGCCATTTTTGGGTCAAACTTTTAAAGGGAAGTGTTTTTTTGGAGGGGTTGGAGTGATTCGCCCTGGTGGTTCTGTGCATGCGCCATGATAGTTCCCCCCCATTCTACAGAGGGGCGCCTATGCGCATGCGCAAACTGAGAAAAAATTAAAAAAAACGCCAATTTAAAAAAAACCTGCCAATGCACACTGGGAAGCAACGTGACTGCATGGTGAGGTGGGATGAGGGAGGTAAGGGTGATCACGATTATCCAGATCAAATTTAATCCGATTAGAACCGGAGCAGTTTAACCCGCTCCCAGCACGCCGTCTGACCGCACCCATATATACACAGCTGCCATATACTGAATTGGCTCATTGGCCCTTCAAAATTAGTACTGTCTACTCAGACAGGCAGCAGCTCTCCAGGGCATCAGGTAGAGATCTTTCATGTCACCTCATTGGAGATGCCAGGGATTGAACCTGGGACCTTCTGCATGCTGAGCAGATACTCTACCACTGAGCCACAACCAGAGGCAGCAATACTTAGCTATGTGCAATAACTCAATATAAAACACTTTTCACACAAACGTTTAGGGGAGAAGCTGTGTCTCAATAGAAGAGCATCCATTTTTTGTGCTCCCAGGTTTGATCTCTGGCATCACCCACAAAAAGGATCTCAGGTAACAGGTGGCTGGAAAGCTCCCCCCCCCTTGCGCTGAGTTCTAATTCCTTTTGGATGGAGGACCTTTCCTATGAAGAAAGGTTAAAGAGGTTGGGGCTCTTTAGCTTGGAAAAACGACGACTGAGGGGTGGGCATAAGAAGAGGCTGACAAAACCATGCAATAAGGGCCCCCCGCCTATATGAAACGGTTGGAGAAGCCTGTTTCCATGTATCTGAGGAAGTGGATGTGCACATGGAAGCCTCTGCCCAGAATGAAACTGGGGTAGGCCCGTAAGGTGCCCTGGGACTCGGATTTTGTCCTCTTTCTTCAAACCAACAGGGCTGCCCTCCCGTATCTCCCTCCAGTCCTTTATGTTGTTTGTCCTCCCGCTCCCCCCCCCCCGCCAGTCGATCCTGGCTTCTGGCTCCGAGCAGGGCTGCTGGGCTGCTAGCAGGAGGGAGCAAGGGTGGGCCTCATTTGAACTCCCCCCCTGGCTGGCCAGACAGGCGACTCCCACGCAACATCTGCCGGGCAAAATCCCGGCTCACAGGCAGATTGGAGGCGCACTAAGCTCCCTATGGGGGGAAGGGGCGGGGGAGTTTGGGGGGGAGATGACTGGGGA
>NW_015210879.1:0-3166 GCF_001447785.1 Gekko japonicus | reverse complement strand
GTTCATGCTTATTGTACAGTGTCCAGTGGAGCAAACCACATGAGATGCATGGAGCCCACATGCATTTGGTGCTTAGACAACTCACTGCAGAAGAGATGTGCAAATCCTCCTTTAGATATTACTTACTTGATTTTATTCTATACATAATCTGTATGTGTGAACTGGGACATGAATATTTCCACATGGCTACCTCATCCATATATACATCTGGGGGAAAACAGTTCATAAATTATAGCATATAGACCCTGCTATGGCAAATACTTTCCATTTAGGTGAATTGGAGTTGGATCCAGCCAGCATTTTGCTCTCAAGTCTTCCTCAATTATTTTCTTTACCATCACTCCTGTTCTATATGGTTTTTGTCCATGCAGGTCCCCTGACCTCTAGCATAACCATTTTGGGTGCTCAAAGGGGTTCCTTTGGAAAAGCTGGGTGGATCCACCCCTCTAAGTGAAAAATATAGCACTTGAAACAATTCATTCTATGATTATTCAATTGCTTAGAAACTGTCTCAGGTATTGTGCATTTAAAGCCTGGCTGTGATTTTTTGACTGTTAAAAACACAAGAACTTGAGATGCATCCTGCTGGATCAGATCAATGATCCACCTAGTCGAGCATCCTGTTTCACACAGCAGCCAACCAGTTGCCCTGGAGGGCTGTCGAGGGGAAGGCCTTCCCCCTGATGCTGCACTGGGTTGATGCCTCTGTCCATGCAAGAAAGCTGTAGCTGTAGCACGAAAGGGCTGCTGGAAATTCGTTTCTCTTTGGTGGCATTTCACGGCCTTGTAGAAATTGTTGTGTTTGGTATCTTTGGTTTACAATAAGCTAACAAGATCATATATCTTTAAAATTCTTTGCCTCATTCCTTCTCTCTTTTTGAAGAGTCCCTAGTATTTTAAAGAGGTTGCCTAATGAACTCTGAAAGGTCACAAAAGACCTGGAATCCAGCCTTTTGAAAGAAAAGAAGCCAAAGAAGAAAGATGACTTCTATGTGTATTCAAATATAGGTCCTGAAGAGAAGAATTAGTACCTTTGAATTAACATTTATTGATGCAAGGAAAGTCTGCAACCTAGGGGATAACTTAATGAATTATAACCCCCAGACTCCTGATAAGAAGTCAAGGTGTCTCTCCAGTGGTCTTCCTGTTCTTTATTGGCCCTTTTGCAGCTCCTCCTTTTTGTTCTTTTTGTCATCCCACTGTATTGTCAAGGTGAGAAAAGAATCAAACTAGTGTGGGGAAGGAGTTCAGCCTCTTTTTGTTTACTGCCTAGTCCTTCTTACTCCTTTTGGCTTCCACCAACTGTCCCACAATTAAACAAGGCATAATGTGTGGGGGTTGGTCAGCTACATGGATCCATGGATATAGAGGAACCCATCCCTATATTCTTATCCAGAAGAGGAGCAGTGCCCCAGGTAACAACATAAGTGTCACTGGTGGTGATTCCTGCCACTTTGATCTATTTGCTCCAATTCTGCTTCAACAGCCATATCAAAAGTATCTAGTTTATCTAGATTTCAGTAAGGTTTTTGATAAGGTTCCACATAATATTCTTTTTGGCAAATTGGTAAAGTTAACAACATAAGTGTCCCTGGTGGTGATCCCTGCCACTTTGATCTATTTGCTCCAATTCTGCTTCAACAGCCATATCAAAAGTATCTAGTTTATCTAGATTTCAGTAAGGCTTTTGATAAGGTTCCACATAATATTCTTGTTGGCAAATTGGTAAAGTGTGGTTTGGATCCTATGACTGTTAGGTGGAACTGTAACTAGTTGACAGATCACACCCAAAGAGTGCTTGGAGAGGAGTGACAAGTGGAGTGCCTCAAGGATCGGTCCTGCGACCTGCTTTATTCAACATCTTTATCAATGATTTGGATGGAGGGGTAGAGGGAATGCTTATTAATTTTGCAGATGATACTAAATTGGGAGGGTGGAAGACTGAGTCAGGATACAGGATGATCTTGACAGGCTGGAAAACTGGGCTAAAACAAATAAAATGAATTTCAATGGGGATAAATGTAAAGTTCTGCACTGAATTTGTTAGAAACAGGTGATTTACATTTTAAAGCAATTTACATAGTTTATAGTGCTGTTGAAAGCTTTGCACACACCTTCTTATTGGGTAAATTGGATATATTAATCTTTGGAGCATTGCATTTCTCTCTTTGAGTTGTGTTGTGAAATTATCTGATGTTATGTAAGTTGATACATGTTATGGTGTACTTTAAAACTCATTTGGCAAATATTCAAGCTTACGCTTCAGTTATCAAAAGTCATTTTTGAAGTTGAAGCTCTTTTATTTATGCTGGAAGGCAACATCAAAGGGTTATTAAGAAGGTTGGGCTGAGATTTGGTTTTGAATTACAAGAAATATTAGCAAAAATATGTCCTAATATAGCTCAGCTGTAGCCTCAAGGTAACAATTGAAGGAACAACCAGATCAGGTATGGGAAAACACCAATTTAGCTATTGTGTTCCGTAACGCTAAGTATTTACAAGACACTATTCTTTAAAAAAAATGGATGGTTCGATTATTTTTATGGAGGTACGAGACAGCATTATTGACTTTTTAATATTTCGATCAAAAAGCCAAATGTTTTGTCTATTCATTTGGTCAGTGTGCATTCTGAGGGTGACTACTATAGGGTACACCTCCAAAGCCTCTACTTTTGGGTCTCCTTTCTTAGCATAGAACGCAGGCCATTTCTGCTTTCTTCTACGTGGATGTCTGCACATCTGGAAAGGTAATATAACCCATATAACTGCTCCTTAAACATCTCTATCATCACATCTTTATTTCTTAGTTCTGGATTGTGTGTTCATTTTGATCGCTTAGCGTGATTGTATGCAGGGATATTCTCTAATAAAACTATTAAATACTCTTTAAATCTGGAGTCTTCATACTGAACTGGACCTTGATATAAAAGTGTGTGATGCCTTGTACCCTTCTGGACTCCTCTGTCCCAGAGCTAATTTCCCCCAATATTGGGACAGGGCATTTGCAGTAACACCTTCCCAGCAGCAATGACTTCTGGGTAACCACTGTTATCTTCTTCACTGGGGTTGTTCCATGGCAGATCAACACAACTTAAAAAAAAAAAGCTACTGCATATCAGATTTTGATTAAAATTGCTGTACAGGCCATATGAAATGGGTATTAGAG
>NW_015210878.1:0-3134 GCF_001447785.1 Gekko japonicus | reverse complement strand
TTGGTCCAAGGTGGGGTTCCTCCTTGTCCAAGGATGCTGAGCAGGATAGCCCCACCCCTGGGGACTAACAGTCCTGCCCCTGCCCAAGCTTTGCTCTGTTGTGATCTTCCTCCTCGGCTGAGGCCCTCTGGGGCCCATGCACCCAGGCCTGCCAGGGGGCCACGCCCTGGCACCATCAAGGTCTTTCCTACCCCTCAGACTGACTCCAGTCAGGGGTGGTTCATGGCCCTTGGTGGCCTGAAAGTTCTCCCACAACTCTTGGGCTTCTGAAAATCACGTGGAGTGCCAACACGCCACCCAGTGCCGGGCCCGAGCCGGCAAGATCTGTAAAAGTTGCTCAATAACTATCTGTTCAACAATATGGTGACCATCTTCAGTGGTGGGGGCTAACCATCGACAAGATGTTTTGTCTCAACACCCTCTGCGCCCCCGGTCTAGGATCACTCCATGGTTCACCCAGGAGTTGCGGCTAATTAAGTAGGGGCTGAGATGCCTAGGAGGCAGTGGCGGTGTGCTTACCTTCTTTGCAATGCCTGTTCATTATCAAATTGAACACCTCATATGAATGCCTTGATGATTTTCTTACAACTAAAAGTAAGTTGCCTTTCAAACAGCTTGTGCCTTTGCAGTGGCAACATTCAACAATGTTGCCGGGAAAATGAGGTTCAGTTTGTAGTGCATGGCGTGTGCAGTTCGCGAACCATCAACTGTCACAAACTTTTTTTTGTGCTAAACAAACTGATTCAGTTTGTGAAGCCTGTGACATGGTAGAACAGCTCCCCCAGCCATGCTAGAGACACCAAACTTGCAGAAGATCTCCAGATGATTCTCTCCTACCTACCCTCCAAGTTTGGTGAGGACTGGATTTATGGGGTTTGAGTTACAGCCCCCCAAAGAAGGTGCCCCATCCTCCATCATTTGCAATGGACTATGTTCAAACCAGAGAATCTCTCAGTACTCAGTACAGAGAATCTACTCAGAACCACTGCCATGGTTGCACTACAAACCTAACAGGACTATGGTCAAGCCAGGAAAGTGCTTCTGGGGGAAATTTCAGGTACAGGTTCAAAAGTATATAGAATGGGCCCCTGCAGGCTACCCACACCAAACGCATGGGGAACCTCACCCTGCTGCCTGTTCCTCTACAATTGGGGATGGAATGCATTTTCCCAAAAAAGGTTTCCCCAGTGCTCTCTCTGAAAAAGACAGCTGCAGTTATAGGAGTCTATGGAATGGCTCAGGAACAGGCCAGTGTCACCAAACTCACAGGGAAACTTCATCTGGGCTGTCCCAGTCCAGACCAGGCTGGCGAGGAGAACAAGGGGGAGAGGCCCCCAGTAAACCCCTGGCTCTCAGGGCCCGGGCCCCTGTCCCCCACCAGGCAGAGCCTCCCTGCTCTGCTGCCCCACCCACTGCACCCCCACCAACTCACTGAGACCAGTGGGAGTCAGAGCGTCAGAGTATTCCTGCAAGAGGTTCCATTGAAAAGGCAAATATTAGGGGGGATAGTGGGCAACCCTGTCTGGTTCCTCTGGTGAGATTAAAGAAGGCTGAGCTAATCCCATTGATCCTTATTTTTGCTTTAATGTTTGTATATGTCAGCTACGCTGCCATATGGTTTATAGGCCTGGAGTTTGCCTGCCTAACCTCTGTACAAATTGGTGCCACAATCCTTCCCTCTTGATTCTCTCATCGTTATTGCTAACCTTCTATTCCTGTCTGTGTAGTGTCTCCACTTTAATTAACCGTGAGGCTAGTTTTGTTTTTCAGCCTTGACCATCGGTTATTCCTTCCCGCCCATGGGAGATGGGCTGATTGGCTCACAGGTGGTGGTGGGGGGACCTGTTGAATCCTCTATATCACTATATGCTTGTTCTATACTTGTCATTCCTAACAGTGACCATGTTACTGCAACCATAGTACTAACAATAAAGTAAAACCTTTCTTGGAAGTGTGTGATCTGTTGTTTGACTATGGGTCCTGACTGTATAGATGGTTTGTATTGTTCTGAGGAAATTGTTTCCAAATCCTATTTTTTTGAAGAGTGATAAAATATATGGTGTTTCAACCAAGTCGAAAGCTTTTTTGAAATCCAGGGCTAAAATTAACGCTTCCTCTTGGCTTTTTCTCCTATGGATGATGATATCTAGCGTTCTGAGGATAGGTATGAAGCCTGTTTGATCTGGATTAATGTAATTTGAGATAAGGGTTTTTAATCTGTTGGCTATAATTGTGGTGAAAATTTTATTATCATAATTCAAGAGGTCTGTATGAGGTGGGGTTTGTCGGATCTTTGTTTTCTTTGTGTATGACAGTAATGGTTGATTCAGACCAAGATTTTGGTATTTTTCCTTCTAGTAGTATTTCTTTACAGATTTTAAGAAGGAACGTTTTGGTAGAACGTTTTGTAGAATTCCAATGGTAGACCATCTGGTCCAGTCGCTTTGTTATTCTTAAGATGTTTAATAGTTTCCATTAATTCTTTTGGGCTGATTGGTGTTTCCATTTGGTCAATGTGATTTTGGGAGAGAGTGGTAAATATGTAACAGAGCTTAAAAAGCTGTCGATTTCCTTTTGATTTGGTTTTGTGGAGCTATAGCGTGTTGAATAATAGTCTGCATATAATTGAGCTATATCCTTTGCTGAGTACATTTCCTCACCTTTACCATTCTTTAGGGCACCAATAAAAGAAGATTTACGTTTGTCTTTTACTCTCCATGCTAGGATGTGTAAATGTTTTGTTGATTTCTGCCAAAACTTTTGTTTTAAGTATATTAGATTTTTCTGAATTTGCAATGATTCCAGATTCTCTAATATTTTAAATTCTTCATTAAGTTTTTGGTATATTTTGGGACTTCCAGTTGCTTTGTGATCCCTTTCTAGTTTAGCAATGCACTCTGTCACTTCCTTCCTTCCTTAATTGTTCTCTGTCTCTTTATTCCTGAAGGACCATCTAGTCCAGAGGTGTTGAACTAATTTGTTACAAGGGCCAGATCTACCATGAATGTCACTTTGTCAGGCTGGGCCATGGGTGCCATAAAATGTAATGCCAGGTACCAGAGATATAAATTTTATAAAGAACACAGAAAAACCCAATTAACAAGGTTATTTTTACTCAAAATACAAATATGCTT
>NW_015210877.1:0-3185 GCF_001447785.1 Gekko japonicus | reverse complement strand
CCCCTTTTCTTCATCACCTCGAGTCTGAGTGTGGATCATGAGCGGGGTCGAGGAGAAACTACCAACAACGGAGGGGACCACCCCGGTTACCTCCAGTCCCCCTGCTACCACAGCTGCGACAGTACCGGTCTCGGTGCCAGCGACGGGAGCAGTTGGGGGAGCCGTGTCGAAATCTGCATCGCTCCCATGGCCACCCCCGACCCCATCCAGGTGGGGTAAGGGAGCGGTACCGGCTTGGGACGACTGGACTATGTTTGACTCGCGGACCACACCAGAAACTTTTTCGCACCGCGGGGGGGCGCGAGAGCATGTACGAACAAGGGTTGTACCGAGGGAAGAGCACGGGCTTCCCTGGTGACGGGCCCGGAGGGGAGGAAGATCCCTGGGGCACAGGCCGCCCAAGCGAGAGAGAGGGTCGACCGGCATTAGCCTGGGAGCATGAACCGATGGGCGACCGAATCGAGGAACTCGACCAGACTATACAACAACTCATGCGGACTGTGGCTGATGTCTTCGACGCGTTACCTGGAATGATGGATCTCCATATCGCAGAAGCAGTGGTGGGGCAAGTTCTCCAGCAACCGCTACAACAGCCACCCTTGGTTCCCCAGCAGTTACCGCTCCAACCGGGCCAACAACCGCAGGTCCCACCAGGTCAGCAACCACCGCTCAAGCCAGCGCAGCCAGGAGCCCCGGTGGCACCTGCTCTTCCCCAGCCGGGAGGACCAGGCGCGCCGGGACCCATGTTGATGGGGCCGAGAGCGCGGCCGAAGGATCTGCTGGAGGCTACCTTTGACGGCAAACCTGACAATCTCGACTTCTTCATGGTGAGGGTGCAGAAATTTGCGGCACAACATGGTCATCTGTTCCGTGATGACAGTGGCCGGATCGATGTGATAGCAGCGAGGCTGAAAGGGGCGGCAGCGACCTGGTATGTGGGACTGCACAACAGCCATGGCCCAGAACTCTTCGATTTGCGGGCATTTATGTGGGCGCTAAGAACCCGCTTTGAGGATGTGAATGCGGGCCAGCGAGCCAAGGCTTTCTTGCGCACCTTTAAACAAGGGCACCAATTGGTCAGAGAGTATACAGCGGAGTTCCAGAACCAAGCGGCAAAGCTGGGGGACTGGCCAGATCACAGTCTGGTCGAGATGTACCGTGTGGGACTAAATCTGGAGATCCGAGAGACGGTACTGCGATCGGTAGATCCCATTTCGCTGACGGCGTGGACACAAGAAGCGGAGAACGCAGAGAGCCGCCTTCAAACACTACGACTTGACATGGCAGCCAGCGGAGGGAAGGTGAGCCTGCCACCCACCCCGAAGCCGAAAACCCCACGACTGTCGGAGGCTGCACGAGACCTGCGGATGAAAATGGGGCTATGCCTCCGGTGTGGGGAAAGGGGCCATTTTGCTGCAGATTGTGGTGCTCGCCAGACGAAAGACAAGCCCGCACAACCCAAGACCAAGCCAACGACCTCGCCTAAGAAAGGGGTTGCTAAACCCAAATTTTCAAAGGCACTACAAGCGGCTCCTGATACCAACCCGGAAGATTCAGCTGATTCGGAACTGGAGGTGTCGGGAAACGAGAACGTCCTGTTGTAGAAGAGGCGCAACAACGGGACTGTACGTCGGAGGCGCCTATAGTGGTGAGAGAACCCCCCTCCCTTTTCTTCGTGACTGTGTCTTTGATTAACCCAATCCTGGGGACCCACGTGCGGGTGAAAGCACTTATCGACTCGGGATGTGGGAGAGACTTAATTAGCCCTAATGTAGTGGCCGGGTTGGAAGCGGGCATCAGGAAACTAAAATCCCCCATCATCTTTACACAAATGGATGGGGCACCCATGAAACCGTGTGCACATGAGACTATGCCATTGCGGTTGGGGGCTGGGGAAAATTGGGAAGAGGGGAAGGTCCAGTTTATGTCACCCAAGTGCTCTGATCATAAGTGGAAAGGGGAGTGGGGTGACCCTCCCGCCGTGAACTTTCCCTGTGCGGTCCTAACTCCGGATGAAATTACTACCCTCCCCCCAGAATACCATGATCTGGTGCAGGCTTTTGGGGAGGAAGAGGCGGATGAGTTGCCCCCCTATCGTAAAACTGACTGTAGCATTGAGCTCCTTCCGGGGTGTAAACTTCCAAAGGGGAAGATTTATGCAATGGGGCCAGCGGAAAAAGCCGAATTGCGAAAGTTCATTGACAAAAACCTGGCGAGGGGATTCATCAGACCAGCATCCTCCCCCTTCGCCGCACCCGTCCTGTTCAGGAAAAAGAAAGACGGGGGGCTTCGATTATGTACAGATTATAGGGGGCTGAACGCTATTTCAACCTCAAACACCTACCCCCTCCCTCTGATAAAGGACTTGCTAACAGAGGTGTCTAAAGGAAAAAAATTTCAAAACTCGATTTACGTGATGCCTATTTCAGAGTGCGAATAAAAGAAGGGGATGAGGGGAAAACGGCGTTCAACACGCCTTTGGGGCAATTTGAGTACCTTGTAATGCCCTTCGGGCTTCAAGGGGCCCCGGGGGTCTTCATGAACTTGATTAATGAGGTCCTCCATGATTTCTTGTTTAAGGGTGTTATTATTTACTTGGACGACATTTTGCTGTACTCCCAGGACCTCCCCTCGCATGTCAAGCTTGTCAGAAAGGTCCTGAAAACGTTACATAAGCACAAACTGTTTGCCAAACTGTCCAAGTGTGAATTCCAAAAAACGCACATTGACTTCCTGGGCTACCGCATTTCGGGAGGGGGTTTGGAGATGGACCCTGGGAAGGTGAAAGATGTGGTGGAATGGGAAGCCCCCAAAACACGCCGCCAACTGCAGGGGTTCTTAGGATTCGCCAATTTTTATCGCGCCTTCATCAAAGGCTTTGCCCAAATTGCACTACCCCTAACTGACTTGTTAAAAACGAAGGGGAAGGGGTTTGATGCCACGAAACCCGGGGCGCCGCTCAAATGGTCGGCGGAATGCGAAGCGGCGTTTCAGCGGTTAAAATGCATGTTCACGTCCAAGCCTGTGCTAGCACACCCTGATGAAACAAAAAAGTTTATTGTGCAAACCGATGCTTCCGATGTAGCTATGGGGGCTGCAATTTTACAGTGGGGGACGGACGAAAAATTGCACCCACTTGCTTACATTTCTAAAAAGTTCTCAGACGCTGAACGGCACTGGTCTAT
>NW_015210876.1:0-3186 GCF_001447785.1 Gekko japonicus | reverse complement strand
GGATTTAAAAATCCACACAATGGGGCTACAGACAGACAGGGAAAATTGTTTTTTTTTAAATAGTTTATTTACGTATTGACAGGGGAAATTGTTGAGCAAACTTCAGAGATGTCCCCAGTTTGCAAAAACAAACAAACAACCCCCCCCCACCTTTAAAAATTGAGGAGTTAAATCCCCTCCCCAAATCATAGAAGCAATGACTGCAACCTACTAAGAATTCTACCCAGATCTTATGAGACAACATAGTGTGAGACCTTCTCAGCCATTGGGGTGGGGGGCGTGGCCGCTGGCTTCCATGCCTTGGTTAGTGGGGGGGGGAGTTGAGAGCAAGAGACTGAAAAAGGTAAAACAAATAGAGGGAAAGAAGGAAGAAATCAAAGAAAGGCTAGAGATGGAGAGAGGGAGGTAAAGCTGAAGGAAGCAAGCAGATAAAGGCAGGTGGGAGAGAAAAAAGAGGAGAAGCTGCAAGAAGGGAGGGAGGGAGGAAGGAAAGCTGAAGGCAGGGGAAACCAGCTACAGATAGATAAATGGGTGGGAGGGAGGGAGAGAGAGGAGGAAGCTGTGAATACAGGAGAAATTAGACCCCCTCCAATGAGTCCTCATGGGTACTCCTGCTTGTAGAATTCTCACTCAGGATCAGATAGAGGGACATGTGAATACACATTCAGCACAAACTCTAAGAAATAACAACATCTAAGTGTTAAGCTCCAGTGTAGGCAAGGCCTGAAACAGTTGTTACCTAGAGACCCAACAGGACAGGGGGGGGGGGAGTAAACAAGAGAGTAGTCAGGTTTTTTTTAACCAGCTCTTCTATTTTTAAATGCTCACGCCTGAGTCAATTCGAATAAATCTATCTCGGTGGAAGAAATGCAAACCCTGTGAGAGACACGCCAAGACAGCATTTGTAGTGTCTTCTCATGGCAACGTGTAGCGACCAGTTTGTCTGTCACTGTTTGTGTTAGAAATAGGCCATGCGACTACCCTTCGTGTTTCTGAGTTCGTGAACTGTGGCAGGAAGTTTCCACATTAAGAACATCTGGCTTCCCTTACTCTGTTCCACATCTAACATCTGGGGAACGCATTACGTGAACTGTGAAGAGATTTCTGATATAAAAATAGAATGATGTCAGTAGCTTCGATTTTAAGCTCAGTGTCTAAGAATGATCACTGTGGATTTAGGGACTGTGAGATACAAAGCTTATTTTTATATATGAATTTAGGGGGACAGAGGATGAAGTTCCTGGAAAGTGATACAGCCTTAGGGCTAAAACAGACATGATACTGGGTAAACAGTGGGTAAATTTTGTCGGTTTTATACAAAAGGTAATCGTTAGGGTGACGAGCCAGTGGCTGGCACCCGGCAGGAGATGGGAGGACAGTAACATTGGGGGGAGCAGTTGAGCTCATGGTGTGACATCATTTCCCGCATGAACCCGGAAGTGATGTCACACCACTCTGGGATTGAGCAGAAACTCTGTGGTTTTTATACTATACTATAGCATGTGACCTGGCAACCCTAATTTAGTACCCATGTTGCACCTGATTTTTGTGTCTATTGTGTGGCGAAATGAATGGTTTCACTTTCTCCCCTGCGTGATTTTTCCAACTGAAACTGATCCTCCCACACACGCATACACTGTTATGAGTCTTAGGGCATAACTACATGATACACCTGACACATGTTGGATCATAAATGTATGACTGTACTCACAATCAGATGTAGAATGGGGGGGAGCCACCATAAAAAGGGCTCATTTGCTCAGCACTACAAGGGGAAAGAAAGAGTTTCTGTTTTCCCTCCCACTCCACTTTCGCCAGTGGAAAAAGTGGTGGCAGAGAGGTTCACCCCTTTTCTGTGGCTCCACATGCTTGTGGCTCTTTCAGCATCACATCCTTGATTACAAAAGCATGGCTTAAAATACTGGGTGAGCCAATCCTAAATCTCCTCTTATTTATGCTCTGAAATCAACAGGTTTGTGCGGGGGCGAGTGCTCTGGTTTCCAGGGTTTGGAATGACAGGTGGTGGGTGTGGTGAACCTCAAATCCTGGAGGAGGATGCTTATGCCCTGGAAGGGTGAATGTTATCAAACGTCAGCGGAGGCGGAAGGTGGAAGGGGTGGAAGAGGCCTGCCCAACTGATTAGCACTTGGCTAATCAGTATTATTAGCAACAGCACAGAGTTACATGGGAACACAGCTCTCGGTGAGCTAATTGCATTAAGGCCATAAGCAAAACTCAGTCCTCTTTGTGTATTCAGTAAAGAATGAACAACAGCCTGAGGCAGCTAAAGCTGTGAATGGCAGACAAGAGATATGTAAGGGGGCGATCTATCAGTCTGCATACGCCAGACACAAGTGAGGGGGCTGGAATTGTTAAGGCTTGTTTTGAGATATTAATAGGCTGTCTGCAGTCAGACTTCATGCAGGGAAAAGATCCAAAGAATAACTAAGTGTGACAACCACTGCAACCGAAAGGAGTCTTACATGACCATAAAGAATGCTAGACCCATATCAGTAATTCCACAAACTACCATCAGTGTGATTGTCTGAACATGGGCCTGTGGTTAGTGAGGGTGTGTTAAGTGAGGATATGAAGCCAAGGTCTGAAGTTGGTTTATTCATATCTGGTAGTCTTAACTATAGATTTGTATGAGGTATGGATGTGGACATTCTGATGATATCTGCAATGCAAGCTGGAAACAGGGTTGCCTGGCCTGGCCTGGCACCTGATAGTTGTCGGGGGGGGGGGCGGAGCGAGGACATGCGGAGGTGCCATCGGCAATGGTGTTATATCACTTTGTGGAGTTTCTAGAGATTCCTAGACAGGACTGAAGTCACTTCCGGGTTTCCCCTGGAAGTGATATGCCATTGGCCCAATGGTGATTTCGAGGGAGTTCCCCTCCTGCTGTCACTCTGAGCAGTAGTGGAAAGAAAGGCTTGCTGGCAGGTTGTTGTCTCCCATAGCAAGAGAACTTGTACTCTCTGAGAGAGGTAGGGGAAAATGCAAAACCAATGAAACCAATATTTGGTGAAGCAAACGCCAATTTGTGTGATAATCTGCAATCTGAATCCTGGTTTCACCAAATAACCATAGTTAAAATGGGTCACAGTTTTGCACTGTGTCTGAACTAAACCTTAGTATTTAAGGTACAACAAGACTTCTTCTTCTTCTTCTTCCTGCTGCTGC
>NW_015210875.1:0-3212 GCF_001447785.1 Gekko japonicus | reverse complement strand
TAAACTGTTAGGTTCCAGAATACTTACTGACTGTTTACTTCCATGTGAACCTACTCATGTGTTAGGATCTTTCTCAGAGGTCTTTCTTCGTGTTTTCCAATTATTGGAAACTGGTGGACGTGGCCATCTCAACTGTGGCATCAACACTATCCCTCCCCCCCAAAAGAATTAGGGTGGTCTGCCTTGGCACATAAGATGTACTGCTGAAGAATCTATATCCAGTGTGCAATGTTGTGAAATATATAGAAGCTAATTCCCAAGAATTGAAAATTCTCTTTTGAATTGTTCGTATGCAAAGTTCTCATAGATCAGAAAACGTAATGGATAATATGTCCTAGCAGATAATATTGAATTTTGGTACAATGGACTATAACCCATTTACTCAACTGGATGCATCTTCCTTGCTCTTATGCTTGGTGTCTTCCTTCAGTGTCAGCCTCCTACACTACAAGACACTCTTCGATTAGAGCAGGGGTCCCCAACATGGTGTCCGTGGGCTCTATGGTACCCACCAATACCTTTTCTGGTACCCACCAACTGTTTTTAGAAAATGAGTGGGGCTAGATGGGGCACTAGCCCAACAGGGCTTCTGATTGGCCACTGGAGATCCGACTCGTGGGGCAGATTAAAATAATATCATTTTAGTGACAGCTGCTGCTACAGTTCTTTCTACAAACCTAAGAAAAGTTCCAGGATTGTAGAATAGTGCCTGTATCTTTAAGAGATTAAATGCCTTAGTGGGTTTTACTTGGCAACCACACCAGTACTGCCAGTCGTCAAGCCTTGGTTTCTGTCAACAAATGGCAGAGAGAGGCATCAGGATCCTTTCCAGGGCAGTTTTGGCCTTTGAGGGAGGACTCATCATGGCCAGGCCTGGCAGCAACCACCAGGTGACTTGATGCCATACAACTTGCATGACTCAACCAGACCAAGGTGCTTGGTACTGTTCAAAAGCAGCCATCTCCCTGCATTTCCAGATCATCCTGACACCTTTAAACCTGTATTAACTGTCGACTGGGAATACTAATATACTGAGTGGACTAATTAATTGGTTAATATTACAACGCTTGATTATTTATTTAGTAATTTACTGTTTAATAGAAATATCAATTTTAAACTTTTAATTCATTGTTACGGGGGGATAAGAGGGGGGAGGGAGGGAGAGGGGGTTTGCTTGGCAACAATAATACAAAAAGCAGGGACAGAAGACGGGGTAGTTTTTATTTTTTATAATAGATCTCAGACGCCTCCATACAGTAGCAAAAATAATCTTTGTAGCCTTACAATTGTTGTTTTAGGTGAATAGGGGAAAGGAAAGAGTTAACATACATCGGCGAATAGAGGGAGTGTGCCCTTAACGGTAGACTAAACAGAATTTCATCACAGTGCAGCCCAGATTGACAGTCTGGTGGGAAGAAGATAGTAAGTGGAAAAGGGGGAGTTTTAGGTCTTAAGCAACATCTAAATTAGGTATACTAGGTATAGAAGAACAAGTTTTAGCTGAGTGTCGGTAGAGCTCTTAAGTCCAACATGAAGATTACTTCGGTCAACATCAGAGGTTTGAACAACGTGGTCAAGAGAAAGAGGTTTTTACGACAAGTAAGGCGTTTGAGGTCAGATATAATATTTGTGCAGGAAACGCATATACGCTCAGAGAGTGATTCGATTTTAAAAATGAACAGCTATCCTATTCAATTGCTTGCGCCGGGAACTAGCAAGTCTAGGGGGGTGGCGATCCTTATCTCCACGAACTTGAATTTCAGTATTAGGAGTATTATAAAGGACCCATTAGGAAGATTTATATTTGTAAAGGGCATGTTGGAGGGGCAAATCATTACTTTGGCATCGATTTATGCTCCAAATAAAACACAAATACCATTTTTAGAGGCGGTACTCACTGAATTAACGCACTTTCAAGAGGGGGAGCTTATTATAGGAGGTGACTTGAACTATGCAGCCAACTCCAGGTTAGACAGGTCTCAGCCGGCTAGTGACAAAGGGCATAACAAGCCCCTTAACAATAGATTGGAACAACTCTTTTTAAAGTATCGCCTGTGTGATGCATGGAGAATGATTAACCCATCAGAAAGGAATTATACCTATTTCTCTCCAAGATATTCGACCTTCTCCAGGATAGATTACATACTTGTCTCACAAACATTAATGTCTGGAGTGGTCAATATGGACATTAGAGATAAATATCTGACAGACCATGCCTGGCTGGAAGGAAGAATTGAAATTAGTAAAGAACAATGCGTAGACAGGAAATGGTCTTTGGACAGGAGACTTTTATTGAACCCACAAGTGAGGGACAACATTGAGAAAGATCTGAAGAATTTCTTCGCGGAAAACATCATGCCGGAGGTGTCAGCAGCGCTTGTGTGGGACTCAATGAAAGCGGTGATTCGAGGATCGTTGATTGCTGAATCGTCTAGAATGCGGAAAGAAAAAGAGAAAGTTTGGAGAGATATAACCAATCGCATTAAGGTTTTAGAAGACAAACATAAGAAGACAGGTGGCAACGAAACATATCGGAAACTTATAGCAGAGCGGAGGGTGCTAGAGGAGTTAGAACTCAAACAAATACAGAAAAATTTAATATATATGAAGCAGAAGTTTTGGCAGAAGTCATCAAAAAACATCAGCATCTTAGCTTGGAGAGTGAAAGACAGAAAGAAAATATCAAAAGTGGGTTCAATTAAGAATAAACAGGGTTTGTTAAAGTATACAGGGAAGGAGATAGCAGATACCTTTGCGGATTTCTATAACAGTCTCTATGAATCGAGGAACCCATCTGAGGGATCCATTAAGGATTATCTTGTCTCTTTGGCCACGTTACCTAAAGTTAGCAAGGAACATAGAGATCTGATGGAGAAAGAGATAACATCGCAAGAAGTCTTAGAAGTAATCAAGTATATGAAGAACAATAAAGCGACGGGGCCAGATGGCCTACCCGCAGAATTTTATAAAACATTCCAAACAGTATTAGTGGACCATCTGGTAGAGACATGCAATGAAATAATGAGGACAGGTCGTATGCCAGCTTCGTGGACGGAGGCCGTGATAACGGTAATACCCAAAGATGGGAAGGACCCTGAGTGGCCAGCCTCTTATAGGCCGATTTCGCTACTTAACCATGACAACAAAATATTTACTTCAGTTATTGCCAATAGAGTAAAGACTTTTATTGCGAGTTATATTAATCCGGACCA
>NW_015210874.1:0-3742 GCF_001447785.1 Gekko japonicus | reverse complement strand
TTATTATTATTATTATTATTATTGCCATATGGCAGACTGCAGGAAGGGGATTAGGAAGGCCACCGTCTCTCCACCTAAGGCTTCCTGGCAACTTCCTGGCTGAGGTGACATTTGAATGAGGGATTTGCTTTACACACTCAGGGCACAAGCCGAGGACACGCAGCAGATCTGCAATTGAGATTTCTTGTAACTAAGGAGCGGCCCCCGTGGGGTTCCCTTGAAAAGTTCAGGAAGTGGGACGGGTGGGCATAACCCTCTCTCCCGACTCCACTCCCCTTATGCAAACAGCCTCTCCCTAAGCAGCGGTTAGCCCTATAAGGGGAGCTTCGGTGCCACTTCCACAGTTTTCAAAGCAGTTCCATAAGGGCCGTAAATTAGTTGGGTGTTTTTTTTAATGCAGGAGACTGTAAGGCAGGGGTCCCTGATACGGTGCCTGTGGGTGCCACGAGCACCTGCCCACACCTTTCCTGGTGCTCATCAAGTGTTTTTAGAAAATGGGCGTGGCCTGGCAAGGCTGTTATCCAGTGAGCTTTCTGATTGGCCACTGGAGCCCTGACTGGCTGTGCAGATTCTAAAAGGTATTGCTTAGGCGGCGGCTGTCGCAGAGCAAGAGCCTTCAGTGTGTGCCTGAAGCCATAGAAAAGAGCAAGAGTCCAGTAGCGCCTTAAAGTTTGGCGGAATGGTTAAGTGTGCGGACTCTGATCTGGGAGAACCGGGTTTGATTCCTCACTCCTCCACTCGCAGCTGCTGGATGACCCTGGGTCAGTCACGAGCTCCGTCAGAGCTGTTCTCGAAAAAGAGCAGTTTCTGTCAAGAGCTCCCTCAGCCCCACCTGCCTCACAGGGTGTCTGTTGTGGGGAGGGGAAGGGGTAGACTCTGAGCGAAGGGCAGGGTATAAATCCAATCTCCTTCTTCTTCTTCTAAATTTGTGGCAGGGAATGAGCTCTCGTGAGCCAGCGCTCACTGCTTCAGATACCCTGCCACAAATCTTGTTAGTCTTTAAGGCGCTACTGGACTCTTGCTCTTTTCTGCTGCTACAGACAGACTAACACGGCTGCCCGTCTTGATGTATGACGGAAGGTAAGCTCTGTGTAAGCAAGAAAGTAGTTTTTCAACAATACGTTCTTTTGAAAAGGCCTCCTGTTAAGCTTTCTGCGACTAGGTTTAACCACCAGAGAAGTTTAACCCCTACCAACCATCATGCTTTATATTCTAGTCTTGTTTTATTTTTTATTAAGATACCGAAGCAATGAGTGAACCCAACGCTGCCGAGTTGGATAGGCAGGAGCTCTCCAAGGTGCCAGGCAGGGATCCTTCCCAGCTCTGCTACTGGAGATCTTTAAGGGTAAAAACAGAAGTAATAGGAAAAGAGAGCACACGCCCTGCTCCACAACTGGAAGGACGGACAATGCATACCAACACAATGAATGCTGGTTCAGCTGCCTGTCTTGACATTGCTTCATCAGTACATGTCCATTCACTGTTTTACTAATTTTAAAAAGGGGGGAATTTTAAAGTGCAAAACTGCTTTGAAGATTGTGGACGATGTAATGATGAGAGAGAGAGAGAGAGAGAGAGTTTGTCTGGGGCTTCAAGTTGGGGAGAGAGAGAGAGAGAGAGAGAGAGAGAGAGAGAAGGGCTGTCAAGTCGCAGCAGACTTATGGCAACCCTTTCGGCAACCCTTTTCAAGGCAAGAGATGAACAGAGGTGGTTTGCCATTGCCTTCCTCTGAAACCTCTTCCTTTGTGGTCGCCCATCCAAATACTAGCCAGAGCCAACCTTGCTTATCTGACAAGATCAGGATAGACAACATGGGAAGACACATACTTTTTTCTTCTGAGCTTGGAGAGGAAAACTCCAGTGAGTGTGCTTCCTGCTAAACACCAGCACACTATATCTGTTCACATGCTCACATGACGTTGCCTTATATTGAATCAGACCCTTGGTCCATCAAAGACAGTATTGTCTACTCAGACTGGCTGTGGCTCTCCAAGGTCTTTCACATCACCTACTGCCAGATCCTTTAAATTGGTGATACTGGGGATTGAACCTGGGACCTTCTGCATGCCAAGCAGATGTTTTACCAATAAGCCATGGCCCCTTTCCTAAGTTCTGTTAGGTCTGTCTTCTTTCTCAGTAGAGGCTTGAACCCAAACTCTTAGAAATGCAATTCACCACTGAACTATAACCATTCCCTTCTTCATCTTATATTCTGGTTTTCAAAGACTTTTTAGGTGAAAGTTATCAAATGGGACTCTAGCTAACAAAGAAAGAAAAATAACAGAAAGAAAAAGACAAACTTTGGGAGAGCCTTGGTGGTCCATGACGGCAACTAAAACATGGCACTGTGATGGGAGCATTCCTCATAATTTCTATGCCATGTTTTAATAGTCCAGTCCTGCAAGCCTTAACATCAGAAGTAAACCCAATTCATTTTAGTTGCACATTGCCAAGGAAAGAGTAAGAGTCCAGTAGCACCTTAAAGACTAACAAAATTTGTGATAAGGTATGAGCTTTCATAAGTCACTGCTCACTTCTTCAAAAGTCGTCTGCATTTGCTGAGAAAGATGATGTCTGTTTGTACCTGTGCTAGTTTCTTCACAAGGCTGATGGGACTTCCATTCTGCATGGCTAAATGTGGTGCCTTCCATGGAGATAGATGAAGACTGCCAAGGAAGAGCTCCTAGAGCCTTGAGCCAGATTTTAAGCCAGTGTGTTTGGAAGGAAGTCCTCAAGAGTACGTTGGGGCTTACAGGCAAGTACATATGAAAGGGATGGGGCTGGTAGTGTTAAAAATAGTGCACAATGTTTTATTTATCCTCACAAGAAGCCCACGGTTGTAAATCCCGCTGAATTCTCCCGTCCCACATCACAAATTAGCAGTTTTTTCTCAGGATGCCCTTGGTTGCATCGTCCCTCCTCACCAAGACTAGAGCTTTTCTGGCTTAGAACTAACTGTGATCTGTCTTGATCTGTACTCGGCATTTTAACAAACTGTGGTTTGTTTCTCGCCTATGAGCCACAGTTTGTTCTACATGGCCATCTATTCTGGGATTGTCATGATTTGTTTGTGCTGTTGCTACAGTGAGTCCAGGAGGATACCATGGCCATAACTGTTGCATTCCAGTGTCTTCTATGTTGTCCTCCTGTCTCTTTTTTTCAGACCTCATTTCTGAAGATTCAGCCTCCCTCCTTTAAATGCAGCTGCAGCACCAGGCATCCACACCTGAACTGGTAAAGTTTTTATTGAGGTATCCAAAGACTACAGTCCATTTAAAAACACACAGGCAATGAAACGTCTTAAAGCTTCCAGTTCTCCAATTACGTCCTCACTCAGGGGGGAGAGGATCCTAAGAATTCCTTTACCGACTTAAAATTTGGACAGGCTTCTTGCTCGATAATTGTTGAATATCTGTGGTCATTGTTTCTGCATATTGTTTATTTCTTGGATATTGTTCACTCTAATACATTATTCTAGAATTTGAGCAGTGTCTGTAAACAGTTACACAAAACAGAGCTTTCAGACAGTTTATTTAGCTGGAAAGAGTTTCACAGCTGACTAAAGAATTTAAAGGAATCATTCTCACTAACTGGGCTCAAAAAGCAAGACGAATAGCCAGTTCACACAGTGTTCTTGTTATCGTTTGTGCCGTTCTCAGAAGCTAAGCAGGGTTGGCCATGGTTAGCACTTAATGGGAGACCACCACACAAGTCCAAGGTTGCTGCACAGAGGCAGGCGATG
>NW_015210873.1:0-3313 GCF_001447785.1 Gekko japonicus | reverse complement strand
GGTCCCACCTGGAGGTTGGCAAAACTAGGGGAAGTAAGCTGCATGGCAGAAGGAGAAAAGACTGGTTTGACAGCTGATGATGACTCACCTCAGCTGGAGAAAATAACTGCTTTGGAGGGTGGACTCTATGGTCTTCTATTCAGCTGAGGCTTCTCCCCTCCCCAAACTCTGACTTCCGTAAGCTCCACCACAAAATCTCCAGGAATTTCCCAACCTTGAACTGGCAACCCTAGTTAAAACTGGCCCCAGTGAGTTCCCCACGAAGGCCAAAGTAGGCCTGGAAAGGGCATCCCCTCACCTTTTTACTGACAGAACCAAGCTTGGTTGCCTAGCAACAGCCACTAAGGAGAAAGGAGGGTTGCCAGCTCTGAGTAGAGAAATACCTGGAGATTTTGGAGGTAGATCCTGTGGAGGGCAAGGTAAGGTTTGGGGAGGGGAAGGACCTCAGTGTGGTATAATGCCATAGGGTCTATCCTCCACAGCAGCCATTTTCTCCAAGGGAACTGATCTCTGTCATCTGAAGATCAATTGTAACAGTGGGAGATCTCCAGGTCCCACCTGGAGGTTGGCAACACTAGAGGAAAGTGAGCTGCATGGCAGAAGGAGAAGAGACTGATTTGACAGCCGATGATGACTCACCTTAGCAGCCAGCCAGTCGTGGAGGAGCCAAGCAGAAGAAGCTTCTTTGTCAGGAGAGACAGCTGTTTTGGCAGTTTATTCTGACAGGGAGGGAAGAGTATCCAAGCCAGCAGTGGGCAGGAGAGAGGAGCGGACCCAGCACCCAACCAATGGCACATGAGCACTCTTGAGTTGATGGACCAATGGCTGATGGAGCACACAGCACAACCAATGGGAGAACTGAAAAGTGCCAATACGTTAGGGCTTTTATATATATCAGATTCTATTGTTTTGCATTTCAAAATGTATTTGTCACAATACAGGAAATATTAAGTAATAAGGCCCTAACAACCAATTCCCATTGCCATCTTCTGATCACTATGACCAAGTACGACGTTATTCTGGTGAAGTAGGAGTTATGCATCCTTCTGCACTGCAGGGTAAAATGTTTTGAGAAATCCAGATGTTGTGGAAGGAGCCCAACTTTAATCCTTGAAAACTAAGTTTGTTTAATTCACACTTACAACATCTCAGGTGTACACATCAAATTTAGTGATTTAATCACCCTTTTTTGTTTGTTTCTTTTTAAATATGCTGCTTATCTATAATATTAAAAATTTATGCACTCTACCAAGTTCTGTTTCATTAGCACTCAAATTTAGTGATTTAATCACCCTTTTTTTTGTTTCTTTTAAATATGCTGCTTATCTACCAAGTTCTGTTTCATTAGCATTGATGTTTTACTTAGGCATTCTGAGAACTTTGAGACAAACACAAATCACCCAGGGACCTTACCTTGTTCAAATTTCCTCACTTACAAATGAGGTGTACTACTGATTGGATCACTTTGATGGTCCCTGGCAAAGTTAATCTCCAACATCGTGCCATTTCCAAGCAGCTTTGCACTATGCAGTAGCCGCTTGTTCATTGCACTTTGCATAGCCAAGAAGTAAATTATCTCATTTAACTTTAAAGAGACAGTATTGCATTTGTATCATGGTTGTTTCAGTCATTAAATTCTCCAACTTGTATAAATCATAGAATCACTTTTAGTTTCTCCTCTGTTTACATTTGCACAGTCAGTGATGGCAAGAATAGCTAAATTCATGGGTAGACACTAAACACATACAGAGGAAGTAAGTAGTAAGTCTCATCCAAAAAAATCTGAAACTGGTTCCTGTTGAAAACTGAATGCAGCAACAGTCAAAAAGTCTGATTGTGCAAGAAAACAGTAACTCTACAAATAGGATACATCTGAATTTTTTTAAGCATCTGAACAGCTTGTTGAACAGACTCCTTCCATGTGACTGGTGAGCAGAACATGAGCCATACCATTGGGTGATCAAGCATGCTAGTTTGTCTGTTTCTGATTTGACACTGGAGAAAAGCAAATATCTAGGCATTTATTATTTATTTATTTTTCTTTGTGGTGTTAGAGATAAAAAATTATCCAGTTTTTTAAAATATTAAACATTCAGCATAATAGCGAGAAGCACAAAATGACTCCCTGCTCTTGATCAGCAACCCAACGAAAGAGACAGGTATGGAAAAGTATGTGTGTCCAGCCCACAATCTTTTCTCCTGAAATCCAAAAGTACCCTTCTGCTCACAGAAGTTGCTATCACAGTCAGGAAAGATACATATTCACTCATAGAGTCATGTTCTGCTTATAGAAGGTGTTATTTGAGTCACAGAGGAAGACTTCCGCTCACTGAAAGGCCAACCCCTAATTTCTTATTTATAAATTGTGTTTTATAATGTTAATTTGGTGAATGACTAACTTAAAATGCCAAAATACTGAGCAGATCCAACTAGGAACAAAGTGAAATAGTGGAATTTTTAATTTTTTATTTTGGAAGCCTTCTTCTTAATAGAAAAAATAGCAGTGCAATCCTAAACAGGGTTACAACCTTCTAGGTCAGTTGACTTCAGTGGACTTGCAAGCATTCACTCCATTTAGGATTGCACTGTAGGAGACTTCTTGAGAATAATTAGGGAGCTCGGGAACCTTTCAAATAGGTTTGTTCACAAATCCCATTATCTCCAAAACTACGTAGATATAATCTTGTAGCTTCCTTTGTACCACTTTATGTGTTTTTACTTCTTATCCTATATGTCTAACATTTTACTAAATAGTTTTATTTATAATTCACTTTGTCATGTACCAGCAAGGAATTTCTTTTGTGGTCAAATGAAGAGAAAAAAAGCACAAACAACATGTTCAAGGGTGCATACAAAAATGTAAAGATTCTTTAAAAAAAAGAAAGAAAATTGGAAACCAGATGACAGTCATTCAGATTAAAGAGACCACCCAACATGATGTGAGTGAAGACTTCAGAACAATGGAAGATTACAATTCATAGATCAGGTAAAAGAATTCAAAATAGTAGGATGGATCTGGAACTATTCTTGTGCAAGGAAGTATAGAGTTTTCAGAATTTGTAGAGGATTTAATACAGTTTTAACTGCAACAGAAAACACTTGGGATTTCTAACTCTACTTCCCTAAGCAAGTCTTCCCTAACACTGTGCAAAAATTAGATCAATATATCGAATAGTCAAAATGGCCCCATCTGTGTGGATCAGGGACATGAGGACAGAAGGGAGATTTTCCAGCAAACTTTATCCCCTAGTTTTGTGGACAGATCTGAAAAGTTTTAAAAAGTGGAGGGGAGGGAACCCCCCCCCCCCGGAAG
>NW_015210872.1:0-3189 GCF_001447785.1 Gekko japonicus | reverse complement strand
CCCCCCAAAGTGCAGCGTGGCTGCATCACGTAACGTCTTTGGACAGCTCTGGCTCTTCGGCTTTGAAACGGAGATGAGCACCGCAACCCTAGAGTCGGATTCGACTGGCTTTCGAGCAAGGGAACCTTTACCTTTACTTTTTACCCCCCCACACACACCAGCCAGCTGATCAGCGGGGGTCTGGCAACCCTACAGGATTCCTCTGAATGCCTGTTGCTGGGGTAGGACAATAACAAGGAGACACTTGGCACTTGGACCATCCAGGAACATCTGAGTGGTCTTGGGCTGCCAGGCCAAACTACCGTTTCCAATGATTCCTAGAGGTACCCTGCATTACTTCTGGAACTGACGTAGCTGATGTTCCCTTAAAAAATGTCCCTTGCTGCCACTTGGAGATAGGCTTCTCACCCTCCAGGTAGCACCTGGAGATCTCCCGCTGTTACAATTGATCTCCAGATGTCCAAGATCGTTTCCCTTGGAGAAAATGGCTGCTTTGAAAGGTAGACTCTCTGGCATTATACCCTCCCCAAGCTCTACCCCCAAAATCCCCAGGTATTTCCTAACCCAGAGCTGGCAACCCTACTTGGAGCTGTGGTGAGCAATGGAACCAGGGTAGTAGGGAATGCCCTGCCCCGACAGTGGGGTCTGGCAATCATAGAGTGGGAACTGTGGGAAACAGGATACCGGTACAGATAGATCATAGGTCTGATCCAACATGATTATTCTTATATCCTTAAGAGCTCTGGAAAAAATGAGCCCTGTGATTTTGAGATTTCAGTTATGTTTCCTATCAAGCAGCCAAACACTCCAGGTTTTGAAAAGGATGCTGATTTAAAAAGGCAGTAATGAAAAGATGATCTCTGGCACTAGTTAGCATGGCTTTTTGTGCTGGCATAGGCCCAGAGTTGGGGAGGCATCTGGGAAGAATGTTTTATAAAACATTCATGTGGGAGGAGGGAGGTGCTTACGCTTGAAGAACTGAATAAAATGCTTAACAGAGGGACTTGGCAAATACAGTAAGCAAACATGAGAGGGCCTTGTACCTTGGAAGGCTGGGACACAGAAGCACTTCATGCCTACTGCATAATATTTTGTTTATGTGAGAGCGTGGAACACATAGCAAAATGGTCTCTCTTCCCTGTGAATTCTGCCTTTCATTCAGGAGATCAGGGCACCTGTCATCAATCTTATGAGGTAAGGGATGTTCAGAAAGGGATCTTTGCCCAATTTCCTTTCATACCAAAAAAACAGGAGAACTACGGCTATAGTACATATACAAAGCAAAAATGATTACCGTAGAGAATAGTTATATAAATACCACATCTGATATATGTAGAAGCCCTAACATATTGGCACTTTCCAGCTCTCCCATTGGCTGTGCTGTATACTCCATCAGCCACTGGCCATCAACTGCCACTCAAGAGTACTCATCCGCTCCTCTCTCCCGCCTTCTGCCATCTTGGCCAGTCTTCTCTGTCAGAATAAACTGCCAAAACAGCTATCTCTCCTGGCGAAGATGCTTCTCCTGCTTGGCTCCTCTGTGGCTGGCTGGCTACTGAGGTGAGCTACCAAACATAAAACCATTCTCCTCTCCTCCTGCCACAGGCTAACTTTCCCCTCAGTGGCTGTTGCTAGGCAACAGTTATGTCAGTAAAAAGGCAGAGACAGGAGGCCTTTCCAGGCCTACTTTGGCCCTTGTGGGGAACTCACTGGGGCCAGTCCTGACTAGGGTTGCCAGCTCCATGTTGGGAAATTCCTGGAGATTTTGTGATGGAAGCCAGAGTTCGGGGAAGGGAGAGGCCTCAGATGAACAGAATGCCATCGAGTCCACTCTCCAAAGCAGTTATTTTCTCTTGGGGAACCATTGCTGCCAATCTCCAGGGGAGGGCTGGAGATCACTCAGAATTAAAATTGCTCTCCAGATGGCAAACTCCCTTAGAGAAAATGACAACTTTTCAGGGTGGACTCTGTGTCATTAGAGAAAGGCTGTACTTTTCCTAGGCAGAGGCTGCAAGGAGGAGGGGGACATGGAAAGCTGAAATCAGAGGGGCAGAAAATAGTAGGTTGATGGTTGGCTGGCTGCAAACAATAGTACCATAACAATAGTACCATGGTTGGCTGGTTGCAAACAATAGTACCATAACAATAGTACCATGGTTGGTTGGTTGCAAACAATAGTACCATAAACAAGATTTACATTGTTTCTACATGGTTTTTGTTATAAATCTATGAAGGTGTGTCTTTCTAAGATAATAGTGTTATAAATCTATGAAGGTGTGTCTTTTTACCTATGTTGGTATGTCTTTCGAAGATAATAGTAAAAAAAGTATTCAATTTCCTTTCATAGCTGAGCACATGAATAAACCCAGCTTCCCCTGGCTCATGGACAATAAACTTGTCATCATTTTAAAGGAGAAAAGAAGTGTCCTTAAAAAAATGCATTTTTAAAATGATCATAGCAAGCAGGGAGCCTGGTTTCAAGTAGAAAAAGCAAATGGAGATCAAAGGATTAATGCCCCTAATTCTTTCCTAGTTTGGCTAGGAGAAACCAGGCTCCCTCAAAGGGTAAAATGTATGTCCACCTTTTCTCCTTTAAAATTCCAACTACTGTTGTACATGGAACATGGAAACTGGGATTCACATCTATGCTGTGTCTTGAGAGGAGATAAGAGACTTTGGGTGAATCACTCAACAATTTAGGTTTTATGGATGAAGCGAGGTTGATCTTCCACTGATCTCTTTGAAACCTCTGAGGCCTGGTTTATACTTGCAAGTGAACCACTTTAGGCTGTGGATAGGCTGTCACGGTCTTCGAATGCTCCCATACACGAATAATTCCCTGCAAATAAAAAAATCAATGCAGCAGACAAAAGGCTACCCTAGAATACTCCTTCCCGCTGTGATAATGTTCTATTTTAAGGTGATGTTTCTTTTCTGAAGTAAATACTCGAAGGTGCCTTATACTTAGTCAGACCATCACTTTATCAAGGCTGGGGTTACCAACTCCGAATTGGGAAATTCCTGGAGATTTGAAAGCAATACTTGGGGAGGGCAGAATTTGAGGAAAGAAGGAGGTTAGCGGGGATGTGATATCATTCCAGGACATCCATTTCTTCTACTACAGTATAACATAGAGTCAAGATTATGTCCTTCATAGCTGCTGGGGAACTGATCTCTGGAGTCTGGAGA
>NW_015210871.1:0-2991 GCF_001447785.1 Gekko japonicus | reverse complement strand
CTGAATTTAGTGATAGGTTACATATATACTATCTCCCGTTTGAGTTCCCCAAGAACTCTTGGGATCTCTTATTTGAATTCATCCAGAAAGAAGTCTCACCTAATTCAGTGGCACTGCTTTCAGATTTAATGTGTGCAGTGTCATGGCCTTTGTTTTGGTTCACGTTTCGTTAATCCTTTGCTGACAGGAAACCTGTCACTGTGAGTCAGAATTTAGCATTCTCTCTTATTGAGCTTTGCACTAGGAAGACTGGGATTTCAGGAGAATTCTGTAGGGCCATCAACTTGCAACTGACTCGTGGCAATGGGACATTCAGAGCTTGTTTGCCATTGCCTAACTCTACATAGCAACCCAGGACTTCCTTGGTGGTGTCCCATCCATATATTGACCATGGCTGACTGCGGTTAGCTTCTGAGACCTGACAAGAACGGGCTAGCCTGGGCCATGTCAGTGCATATTCAGACCTTAAGTGAGCTGCAGCTCCCAAGGGGCAGTTAGAGATCACATAACATTTATGATCCAATACAAGTGTGTGTATAAAGTGCCATTGTCTGCATATGGCAACCCCAGCAAGGGGCTTTCTGGGCAAGTGAGAAGCAGGGACAATTTGCCTACAGTCTTTCTTGTAGGGTTGCCAGGTCTTACTTGGGTCCCCGTGAGGGTCTCAAGCCCAGCTCCTGGAGCCTTCTCATGCATGCCGTGATGACATCACCTGGAAGTGATGTCATCACACTGGGCATGTTGTGCAGGGACGTTCTAGCATTTGGGTAAAAAAACAATAGAGTGTCTACCCAAATGCTAGAGTGTCCCCCCACCTGATGTGCCCCGCGGGGCTCTTCCAGGGTGGGGCTCCCCCTGCCGGCCAGCTGGCTGGTGGTGGATTGGGGGGCTGGAAATCAGGGGAACCCTACCCCCATTAGGGGGTTGGCAACCCTACTTTCTTGGTGGTCTCCCATTCAACTACTGACCCTGCTTAGCTTCCCAGATCTGATAAGACTGGGATATACCATGCAACCTTCCTTCCCAAATAAAGCACAATGATAGAACTTTTAAAAAAGATTGTTTCCTCCACTGTGTATCAGATTTATTCTAACATACCATTATAACCAAGTCCAGCTCAAAATTCAGACTCTCATTCTCTCTTTTACCAGAATTCAGATCCCAAAATATTTACTCTTCCCCCTCCTTGAGAAGAGAGAGATTCTTTATAATCAATGATGAAGTTTACAACATCTTCCTTAAATCAGAACTTTATAACTTTCTTTGAAAGTCATATATGGAGACACCACGAAAACTCGCCTGCTTCAAAACAATGCCTTTCTCCCATTGTTGTTGGCAAAATCTTGAACTGGATTCTTTCCCCTTGTTTGCAGAAGTATAACTAAGGCAAACCCCAGGGTTCATTGCACCTCCCGATAACAGAGATAATTCACTCTGCAATTACGGTTCAGGTCCAACCCTGCAAGCTGAAGTCACATGGGAGACTTCATTCACTGAGAGGCTAGTGGGGGGAAAAAGTATGTTGATTGGGCTTTCTGATTTGGAAATGCCACTTGGAAATAAATTGCATTGTTAGACACTCTGAACTCAGTGCAACGACCACTATGAGAGACTTTATGTTTTCCCGGTTGGCCAAAATGATGGATTTCAAATGTCTTAATTAGGTCTGGCTCTCTAAACTATTCTGCCCAGGAGACAAACAGATATTTTCAGACACTGCTGAAGCAAACAGCTAGCAAAATGCTTCTTGATTTAAACTGGATCTCCTGATACAAGGGTAATCTTTTAGATCTAGCAAGTATACCTGAACCTACACATTCTTGAATGTTCTGTTCCCCTTCCCAGGTAGCTCATTGCATGTGATCAGCATGCAGGCACACACATTTCCAGATAAATGCACGCCCACCTGCACAATCCATTCACCCTTTGTTTTGGCAGGTGGACTCAGTGTGGGTGGAGCTCCAGCAGGTGGAGCTCCAGCAATACACACACACACACACACACACATATATATACACACACCCAGAAGGCATGATGGCATTGGGAGCTGCAGAGTATTGTAGAAAGGCTGGGGTGGTGTGGGGTGGTGGGGTGTGTCTTGCTTTTCATATGAAACTGCTTTCTCTTGGGGGCAAATAGCTCATTTTAGAATGTACACTCTTTTACGTATTGGAGAACACACATGTTCTCAACCTGATGGGTATAAAGTGAATGATCAAATGGGACCAAAGGGAATCGGTAGCTGCAGCTGTGCTGAATGGGATGTCAGCTTCTCCATTCACTAGTGGCCCTGCTAAGGTGAGCTTAAAAATATTAACTTATTTACACATTTGTGTATCTTTTTCATTTAATACATATAGGCCCTGGTCACACGGGAGGATTTGCCCTGCAAGAGGGACAGATCGGGGGCACATCAAGCGGGCACGATCACACCGCAACATCTGGGAAGCGTCACGCACCCGTCCCCGATCTGCCCCTTTGGCCCGTAAACACGCATTAAAAGGTACTACCCAAAGAGGACTACCTTCTGGATGATGCGCGGCAACTCCAGGTGCCTGATCGGGGAAGTGCCGAAGGCCGGAGCACGGAGCCATGGGGGCGCATCGGATCATGCTCCCGCGGTTCTTTTTGCTCCGGCTCTACTTTGCCTCCCTTCAGTGGCGCGGTATCCCGCTCGTGTGACTGGGACCATAGCCTGGGTTTCTGTGTGTGTGTGTTTGCGGAAAATGGTCCCAGTAACTAGAGCTGCCAACCAATGCTCCCTCTAAGCTGTGGAGTCTTGTGAGCAAAAATTCTACTTGGTGAGCTACTGGCATTGAAGTTGTGAGTGAGCGATTTGGCTACTGCAGAAATTAGTTTGCTCTGGAGTCATCCTTCCTGATCTGTGAGCTGAGGGCTAAAAAACTGTGAGCTAGCTCACACTAACTCAGCTTAGAGCCCTGTGTGCCAACCTCTAGATATGGAATTTCTGCTGATCTCTAGAGATGACAG
>NW_015210870.1:0-3371 GCF_001447785.1 Gekko japonicus | reverse complement strand
GTGTTCTTTCAAATTTGTCCATAAAGAGAATCGCAATATCAGGTGCACAGGGGCTTCCCATGAAGACCCCATTCTTTTGCAGAAAAAATTAATCATTGTACCTGAAATAGTTCTTATCTAGGATGATATCTAGTATTTCCATTAAAAAATGTATGGGTTCCATTTATGAGTTCTTTTTTTCCGAGGGTGTTCTCCGCTATAAGTCTTTCTTCATCCTGTGGGATATTAGCATATAATGCCCCCATATCCATTGATACTAAAAGGCATTCAGAAGAAACAGGTTGATTCTCATAATATTAATCAGGTGTTTAGTATCTCTAATATATGACTGAATATTCACAGCAAAGGATTTTAAGAAATAGTCAAAGTATTGTGCTAATGGCTCCATCACAGATCCACTGCCAGTTAGGATAGGCCTTCCTGGAGGTAGCAACCCTCCCTTATGCACCTTAGGTGCAGCATAAAAAACCTGGGACCTTGGGATATTTATTGTATAAAAATCTCTTTGTATTGTCATCTATATAGCCAAGTAGACTGGCCTCATCAACAGTTGTCCTAATAATAGTTATAATATGTACTGTAGGGTCCACAGGTAATTTCTCATAATGTTCAGGGTTATTTAAAAGGGAGTATACCATTACATCATAATCTTCCCTATTCATGAGGACAGGAGAAAAAAAAGGAATTCATTGATAAAAAGAATTAACATATATAAATCTCCTTTGGGATTGTTGCGCTTAGGCCCAATTTAATAATATATCTCAAGTTCACAAAGTTTTAAAAAGGACACTAAATAACATAGTAGCTTAGATCCATACTAGACATTTCTGCGGGTTCAAGCTTGGAGCTTGATTTTCTTGCCTCCCTCCTTCTGTGGCACCACAAAATTCCCCCTGGCAATCTGATCTTGGTGGAAAGGGGACCCCAAGGAACAGGATTTCAGAAGCTTTTGGGGCTGCTGCAGGAGGCGGTAAGTGGGAAAACTGTACTTCAGGAAATCCTTGCACCCACTGAAATGTTAGTCTGGATCCAATCCATAATCCCTGTATACTAACAGAATTTCTAGAACAAGGTTTGACTCCAGTGGCACCTTTTTTGTTGTTGTTCTTTTTCTTCTTTTATTTATTTATTTTTATTAACAAGAGTAAAACAACACAACAGCATAATCAAACATGTCAAAAGAACCAGCCATTACAGTAAGTGATTAACCAAAGAAAAACTTAAAAACATTAAAAACACAGCCAGACCCAACCAGTCTATGTAATAATAACCCTTAATCGTCATCCTTTAGCCTGTATACCGATGATTGATACGAATAATATCAGCTTCTCGAACGGTGATTGAGCTAATGTGTTGTGTGGCACCTCTAACACCAGCAAAGTTCAATTCTGGATATAAGTGAGAACTGAGAGACTTAGCATGTGTAGATGCATACTTCTTCAGATACATTGAAACAGATTACCTCAAGTGTTACATATAGGTAGAAGGGGAGTTGGTTGCCAGGAGGGGCTAATTAGATTCAAGATGCACCAGTACAACTAGGATTGGAATAACGTAATTGGTAAGATCTGTGAACAGCAGCAAATTATCATACAGGTAATGAAAGAGTTAGATGTGAGAACAAAGTTTGAGTCCAGTGGCACCTTTAAGACTAAAAAAGTTCAATTCTGGGTATAAGTGAGACCTGAGTGACTTCGCACGTGTAGTGAGATAAGAACCCAGTATCGCTGTTGAGCCCAAGGAGGTTCCATTGTCCTGAGTGTTGTAATAACTTGTAATTCAGCAATTTCCCCTTCCGGTCTGTTTCTGAAACTCCTTTGCAGTAAAACAGCTAGTTTGAGGTCCCCCATTAAGTGCCCTGGATGGTTGAAATGTTCTCCTCCAGGTTTCTCAGTTTTTCACCTTCTTCTCTCTGCTTGAAGAGATCGTTCTTCTAATTTGACCTCCAGCAACTGAACTAAACAAATGATTATTTTTCCAACTTTCACCAGAGTTCCCTGTCAAGTTTTAAAAAGGTTTTTAAAGGTCCCTGTCAAGTTTTACCTACCAATAACAAGCTCAAACATTGCCTAGGAACCTTAGTGTTCTCTAGGCTTCCCTGCCTGTTCCCTGTGGATTTATAGAGGCTAATCAGTGGCAAGCAAGCAGAATATATACTGAAATTTTGCCAGCAACTGATTAAAGACAATATAAAAGTGAATGGATTAATAAGTCTAGGTAAATCATTATAACATTACCAATGACACTATTTCCCTAAAATACATTATTCATTATTCCCAATATGAAAAGAACTATAAATAAATTGTGTAAATTTAAAATAACCAGAAAACCATTTAAAATGATTTATAATAACAAGGAAATAACAAATATAAACAATTCCATATAACTGTTGAAAATCCTATGACTATGAAGAATTGGTAACCATTGATTAACTGAATAATCAAAACAGAATACTGTATCGCTCTTACAGCTCTATCTCTCCTTATATATAACTAGCAGTAAAGCCCGTTGTGAAAGCAATACAACGGGATCTAGAAAGAGGCTCTGGGGCAGTGCTCTGGCTTTGGGCAATAGTGGCTGCATTGCCTTAGTCCTGCCCACAGAACCGGCGGCCAGCGTCTCAGCCTCAGTATGCTGGGAGGTGACAGATGGGCTGGGTCCTGAGGCTGAGCCTGATCATGGTGGCACCACAGTGGTCGGCGGCGGCTGGGGCCGGCTGCAGGTAGCTGGGTGGGTGGTGAGTGGACGGGCGCCAGTGCCATGGAGGACAAGGTGGCCAACAAGGACGGTGAGGCCGACATCCAAGAGCTGCACGGCCCCAAGCGGCAATTCACCAACCTCTGCTGCATGAGCTACCGGGGCGGAGGGTGGTAGAGGTCACCGGAGGCGGCCAGGCAGGGGGACACTTTGGTGGGTGGAGGATTATGAGGCCGAAGCCAGTCGTGGTGCTGCAGTGGTTGTCATCAGCCGCGGCCGCCTGCAGGTGGCTACGCAGAGGAGTTCAGTGGCTAGGCGGGTGATGAGCCGATGGCCAAGAGCGCCAGGGAGAAGAAGGCAGCCAACAGGGAGGAGGGCGAGGTCAACCTCCAATAGCTTTATGGCCTTCTGTCGGCCCTCGACCCTGGGGACGGGGGGAGAAACCGGAGTGGGGGGGGCCTGTGTACACGCTGACACATCACATCTTACTAGAGCTCATTTTATTGATTTTACAACAGGCTTTGCTACTAGTCTATAATAAGTATAAAAAGTTCTCCATTTATTCTCAAATTCACTACTTGCTCTGTTATTTATATTGCTTGTCAATTTCACCATAATAGCATATTCCTCCATCTTATCTTTTCCGTCTTCAAGATTTGTTCAAAACTCCATTT
>NW_015210869.1:0-3419 GCF_001447785.1 Gekko japonicus | reverse complement strand
CCCAGACAAGCCCCAGCCCCATACTCTTCATATACCCATGGTTTTCAGGTTTCGTTGTAAAGTGTGGGTGTCTAGGAACAGCCTGTAGAATGTATGTACTTCAGCTACCTACAGGAGGAAAAGTCAGGACTGGGGCCCTGGGAGCAAATGAAGGAGAGGTGGAGTAGTGGTTACCATTACTAGACTTAGAGTAGAGACTTCTTCAGTAGTTGAGGACTACTCAAGTGCAAACCAAGGGGCTGAGGAAGCAGTTGTGGCAGAAAGAAGAGGAATAACAAGCCAGAGCAAGAGGAAGTTAAGCAGAAGACATATCTGGCTGACAAGGGAAGGAAGCTCACAAGGCATCTGATCTGAAGGAATAAGGTTCATCATCATTGAAATAATGTATTAAACACAGCATGGCCCAGTATCATTCATGTGTGAAACGTAACTTGTGCACTGCACGGTGTCCTATTGATCTGGCTTTTCAAACATGCATCAACCTGATCCATGACAGAGAAATTAACTAAAAGCAACTCCATGTTGTGTGCCTTAAAACTTCAAAGTGTTGTACGTTCTAAATTCCTGAACTCTGCCTGAATTCTACTAATGTCATAAATGTTACATTCAGAATGCACACCCCTGGCCCTGACCCAGATATATCAGGAAAGTCCAATCTTGTCAGGTCTTGGAAGCTAAGCAGGGTCAACTCTGGCAAGTACTTGAATGGGAGATATCCTTAGAATACCAGCAGTTGGGAGGTGGGGGGAGGCTTTATTCAACCACCCCTCTGAATATCTTCCAGGCACCCAATAGGGGTCAGTTATCAGAGGTCACAATGACTTCCAACTGCACACACACTCCCACGAACAAACACATGCTCATCTGAAAAATACAAAAAAAGGAGAGAAAACCAGAAAAAGAATGTATCTGCCTGCTTCAAGTAGACCTAGTGCTGTACTCAATAAGAAAAACAAGGTTTTAGCCCAGCCGCCATATATTGGGCTATTTCTGGACTGTGTCATACAAATGAACTTGGTGGAGAGGGCTAATAAAGAGACTGTGTAATGAGAGTTCACGTTGAGGGTGCCCAGAGAGGAAAGAAAGATGCCAGCTGAAGACAATGATCTGCTGACCTGATATCACTCCAGAGGTGCTCCTGTGTCTCTTGCTTATCATGTGTGCACAAACACAGGTTTTACAGCAAACACAAGAAACTCATTAGGTAGCCCAGACTCCTGGTCTCAACATGAGAGGCTTATCCCCGAATCCCCCTCTGCCAGACTACAAAGGCGTTCCAGTCCACATGGAGAATCCACATGGCCAGCGATGAGTCAGCCTTATTGTCTTCGGACTCACCTCGTCTCTCTCCCAGGTACCAATGGTCTAGATAGCCAATATAATTAATATTCTCCCCATTAGCCAATCCCAGACTCGGAGAGAAGGGCCACCAGGTGTAAGCCGCCTGCGACCCTCCCCTTTCTCCCGTCAGCAGTTTTAAAACACAGAACGCAGTACATTCGAGATCCCCATTCCCTTACCTACGTCCTCTACCTGTCTGCTGTTTCCCCTTACGCTCAGCTTGCTGTACCCAATCCCTTGCCTCGCTTTTACACTTTAGTCTGCAGCTAGAGTGCTACATGTGTTTTCAGCTGGTCTGACTACACGCGCTTTCTATTTTTCCTCCCTGCCCTAATTCCTCCTGCTGGAAGATTTAGGAGCCGCGCATCGCCTGAGGTAAATATTGCCCACCAACGATACCCGGCTAATGCGAATGTCCTTTACCAAATCTCTCTGTTTTTACTTAGTTCTTGTGTGTGTGTGTATGTAATTGCGTGCATTGAATGATACTTAGTAAATGAAAGAGAATTTTACCTTTGTCTCAGTCTCTTTATTGGGAACGTATTGGGGGCAGCCCATCCTCTGTATAAATTGACCTGAATCACGATCATAATAAACTGTACCAATTGTCTCTTAAAGGGCAATTCGGCTAACAAAGTGCCTGGTGATTTGCCAAGGAAAGCCTGCGCTCCAATGAAAAGACATAACTCATCATTCACCCAGTGCACAGAGGATTGAAAGACTCACCAGCACATTTTCAAGTATATCCTTTATTAAAGCAAAAGAAAAGTAGAAGACATATTCTGAACATCATGCTGTTTAATGGTACATTCATGCAAACAAGGATATATATAATTTTTGCAAGGAATGGCTTTTATTAGGTGGAAATGGGAAAGGAGGGCACCACAGAGCCCTGCAGGAGATTAGTGGTGGTGCAGAGCCAGAACCAGCTTGCGGAAGATGGCATGGGTGCCAAGGGGTGAAGTCCTTGCTGAAGTGGGATGCCAAAACAAAGATAGATTATAAGGACATCACCCAAAAGCTTAAATTTCCCAGGATTGAAGTACAGTTTCTTGCAGTGCACGTCTCTCTCTAAAAATTCTCGGGGTCAAGGGGTATATCGACACCAAGTCGAATCTTAAACGTTCAGGTTCAATGAGTATGTCCATCAATCTCGAGAGCTCTTGGACTGATAGCTGGTCATCAATATCTCTGATTTGCTGTTTTGGGAAAGTCTTGAGATTACAAACAAGGAATCGTGAAGCCATAATGCACAAGCCCACCACCCCTCTTTCACTCACACAGAAGTCCACAGTTCATCAAGAAATCTATTTGGTAGCCTCTATACCATGCTTGACGCATGCAATCCAACTGTGATCAAAATTTGAATATGCCTGCTGCATATATATGGTAAAGATCGAGAAGCTGATGAGCAAGCAGACAAGAGATTATACTAACGTAACTGTTGCCACCATCTCTAAGTATTAGTACACTTTATGGTATTGGATTGTTTTTATATGATTTTATCTATGTTATCATTGTTCTTATGTTTTATCTTTTGTATGCCACCCTGAACCTGCTTTGATGGGGAGGGAGGGGTATAAATGAAATAAATAAATGTGTTCTACCTTCACCAAACAACTTGTGCACTTGGCAAACAGGTTGGCAAACACCACTCAGTGGAACAGGGACGTCACCTGGGAGTCTGCCTCTGACCTCCTGCCTTAGAAACATCACTGTGTCCGAGCTTTGCTGGGATGCGCCAATTGTTTTGTTTGGGGGAATCAGAAGCTGAATCCAGCTGATCTCTAAAAAAAAGGTCTGCTGTCTTCCATGCTTGGTTGAGTGCAGAAAACCTCCCAGTTTCCCCAGGGGACAAATAGAAGTACCCATCCACTGATGCCCTGATCAGCTGGGAAACAGCTTCTGTTTTCATCCCCTCCAGAATATGCTGCCAAATTTTAGGAAGGCCGAGTAACAGAAGGAGGAGGAGGAGGAGGAGATTGGATTTATACTCCATTCTTCACTACTTGAAGGAGTCTCAGAGTTACTTACAATCTCCCTTCCCTCCTGCTCCCCACAACAAACACCCTGTGAGG
>NW_015210868.1:0-3675 GCF_001447785.1 Gekko japonicus | reverse complement strand
AATGGTGGTTTGTGTTGGTTCATGGTTTGTTTGACTGCACAAACCACAAGCTTACATGAACATTTCTGTTTTCTGAACGGTTCATGTTTTGTTTGGTTGAGGAGGTGGTAGAACAGCCTCTCAGTGGGGTAGAGACACCACACTCACAGCAAGTCTTCAGCTGACTCTCCTCTACCCACTTGCCAAGTTTGGTGATAATTGGGTAGAGGAGGGCGGGGCTGAGTTACAGCCCCCAAAGCAGGTGCCCCTAGGAATATGTTCTCCTAGGAGCATGTCGAGCTGCCCCCGTGGAAGCTAGAGGCATCCAACTCACAGAGGACTTCCCTGGGATGTCCTTCCACCTGCCCTCCAGGTTGTGTGCAGATTGGCTTTTTCTTTTTTGGGGGGGAGATCCTAGGGTCCAAAGTGCAAGCGGGGAGGGTGTCGAACACCCCTACTGCAAGCTAAAAACATCCAACTTACAGCGCACCTCCCTGGGATGCCCTTCCGCCTACCCTCCAAGTTGTGTGTGGATTGGCTTCCGGGGATTGCTGGAGGTCTGAATTAACAGGCTGCCCTGAGGAGGTCTGGTTGCTGGAGGTCTGAATAGACAGGCTACCAAGAGGTGGACAGGTTGCTGGAGGTTTGAATGGACAGGCTGCCCTGAGGAGGTCTGGTTGCTGGAGGTCTGAGCTGGACAGGCTGCCCTGAGGAGGAGAGGTCGCTGGAGGTCTGAACTGGACAGGCTGCCCTGAGGTGGGCAGGTTGCTGGAGGTCTGAACGGGACAGGCTGCCCTGAGGTGGGCAGGTTGTTGGAGGTCTGAACGGGACAGGCTGCCCTGAGGAGGAGAGGTCGCTGGAGGTCTGAACTGGACAGGCTGCCCTGAGGTGGGCAGGTTGCTGGAGGTCTGAACGGGACAGGCTGCCCTGAAGAGGAGAGGTCGCTGGAGGTCTGAACTGGACAGGCTTACCTGAGGTGGGCAGGTTGCTGGAGGTCTGAACGGGACAGGCTGCCCTGAGGTGGGCAGGTTGTTGGAGGTCTGAACTGGATAGGCTGCCCTGAGGTGCACAGGTCACTGGAGGTCTGAATGGACAGGCTGCCTTGAGGTGGACAGATTGTTGGAGGTTGGAGGTCTGAGGCAGACAGGATGCTTTGAGGTAGACAAGCTCTTCTGAGGTACGCTGGCTGCTAGGGGTGCGAGGATCTACTCCCCAAGATCGGTAGAGAGGTAGCCCAGCAGGGGGAGCTTGACCTTGATGAAGGACAACTGGTCCACCATGACTGGGTTCAGGCTTGAGTGGTGGGGGCTGATGATGTCACCGAGGTGAGAGAATATCCACTTCCTCTGGACACTGCTGGGGGGCAGGAGAGGAGGTCCCTGGCCACACTGGACAGATCAGGCCAGAGTGCACTTTCTCGTGCCCAGTACTCAAGTGGATTGGCCTCTGGGAGCTCTGAGGGCTCTGCAAAGTAATTGTGCACCATGCCCTCTGCTGAGTCCTCCGCGAAGGCCTGTCTGGACTCCCCAATAGCCCCGCAGACCTCCCAGCTCACCACCAAGGTCCAATACTTGGGGGATTCTTGGGCTCTTAGGTTCTGCTGTTCTGGCCTGCAGGTGCTGCCACCACTCCTCCTCTCCATACCCCTCTTCTATCCCCAATTCCCCCCAGTCACCTCAGTTGCTTTACTGTATCCCACGGATCTCTGCACAGATGCCCTCCTTCCATTGCATGAGCTCATTGTTCTTCGCTGCAATGCTGCCCTTAATACACAGGTCACAAAGGCAGGTCAATCTGTAGACCTTCTGTTGGCAAAGAGGAGGCAATTGCTTAGTCCCGCCAGCCAGTAACCTGCCCACCAAGGCCCTGGTCCTCAGGAGAAGAGCCTCTCCCTGCCCCAGCACAGATGCAAGTGCCCAGTCCTGCCCTAGGATCAGGGTGATGACTTGCCCCAGGCTGGCCATATGAGAGCATGGGACCTCACTGGTGTCCTGAAAGGGCTTCAGAATGTCCACCATTTGGGAGAGGGCCAGCCAAGTAGAGCCGATGCATAGCTCCCCCCATGCAGCATGGGCATAGTGGACATGATGTCCTGCACCACAGCCTTCTGTTCCACCAGAAATGACATTGTCATGCAGGTAGAGTTCCAGCATATGGCCATGTCTTGGAGGAGTTGGTGTTTGAGTGCCCCCACCTTCTCCTGCTTTTCATGCAGCCAGCGGGCAGACATGATGCTGTGGGAGAAATGGCCGACCAAGTGCCGGCAGCTGTCCAGGAGTGAGTGCGTCTCCTGTGTCCCCTCATCCCAGCTAGGCTTCTTGGTGCTCCCCAGCCCAAGAGCATCCTGCACCACCATGTGGATCTTGTGCACCAGGCACACAATGTCCTCTAAGCCCACAGCATTCAGCACCACCACCATGTTCCCACCAGCATCCATGACCATTCGTCCACCGATAATGTCACCCACAGGTGCCCACTCCCCCAGTGCAGCCTGGATCTTGGTGGCGATGTTCCTCCCATGCAGCCCTTGTCCATACTCCATGCCTGGAGCAGAAGCACTTTATAGCCCAGTGGAAGGACCGCGCTTCCTCCTGGAACCCTGTTGTTGCTGCCCTGGTGGTCTGGAGGTCCTCCAGTTGCCACCAGTGGGTGGTGAGGGAGAGGTACCCATGCTGATGGCTACTCCACAGGTCTGCTGTGAAATGCACAGTCTGCCCCTGGAAAGGCATCTGGGCCCTGACCATCTCCCCCACAGAGCTGTAGATGGAGGGCAGGACACGCCAGCTAATAGTCCTCCTAGAGGGGGGTGCATACCAGGGGGCAAAGAACCACAGCACCAGCGAAAGCCCACATGCTCCATGATGGACAGAGTTAGTCCATCCAGGGCAATCTTTGCAATTACACGATTGCCTGCCTCCTGGGAACTTCTTACTAGCTCTTCTTCTCAGTGGCATTGCGGTTGCCACAGGAATGATCTCCTAGAGGGTGGCCTGCCGGGATATTTCACCATCCACAGCAACCCCAGTGTTAGCCTTCTTCTTTTTAATTGACTCCCTTCTCCCCTTCTCCCCACTGAGAAGGCCCCTTTCTCCCCCTGGTGGGTTCTAATCATTGTTCTGGAAGCAACATATCTGGGTGGTGTCTATGAAGGGTGGTGGCTGAAAGATGTTGGAGGTTAGAGCCCCTCTGCAGCACAATGTCACAGACCTTGCACTGTGCCACATTGGGGTGATTTGGGAGGGTGGAGAAGTGTTCCCACAGCCTGGTCCTGCAACAGGTGCCAAAATTGGAGTGGGCTGGAGGCTTAACCACTGCCATGTGGTGCTGCACTGGGAGGACTCAATGGGTGCTGGTGGGCTGGAGGCAGGAGCATCCCCTACTGTTTGGGAAGTGGTGAAGGTGGTGGGTTCCTCATCACCACCATCAGATTCCTCCAAGTCCTCCATGAATATTTTTAGCAGTGTTTCCTCTTCTGGTAGATCTAGCAACTGTTCCTCCCCCTTGTCGATCCCTGGGAAAACAGCTGGAAACAGAGGACACACATCTGCCGAGACCCCCGCTGACATTCTACTGGTGCTGGGCACCGATGGACCAGCAGGACAGGCCTATCCCTCCATAATAGCTGTCCATGGGAGGGGAAATTGACTTTTTTCCATGAGCAGATCTCCCCCTTGGCCTCCACTCTCTCCCTCATGG
>NW_015210867.1:0-3406 GCF_001447785.1 Gekko japonicus | reverse complement strand
CTCAAATCTTCTATGTACAGTAGTCATTGAAGGGTAGTGTCCATTGGAAAGCTGAGAGTCAAAAGGGACTCACTTCGCCTTTTGAAAATGATGAACTCTCTATTACAAGCCCATTTTATTGGAATTTCAGCAACATCTGATACAGCTTCAGATACAAACTCTGTAAACGTATGAATGTGGCAGGGGACACTTAAATGTTAGATAGCACAAATGCAAATAAACCATTCATACTTTCTTTTTCAGACAAGAAGCCCTTCTGGCTGCCATTAGTGAAAAAGATGCCAACATTGCTTTGCTGGAGCTCTCTTCCTCCAAGAAAAAAACCCAAGATGAAGTGGCTGCCCTAAAACGAGAGAAAGACCGCTTGGTGCAACAGCTAAAGCAACAGGTATAAGAGAATTACACTGCAATCCTAAACATAGTCATACCATTTCATTCCCATTGACTTCAGTGAATGTAGAAGGGTGTAACTCTGCTTAGGATTGTGCTGTTAAGCATATGGCCATTAGATTTGATTATTACCTGATTTGTATGTTGTTATATGAAAGAGTCACTTGTGCAAAACTGCGGGTTGCTCCTGCCATCACACCTCCTCACACAACACAGCAGCATGCCCCAAACTGTCATAGAGCTGTGGTATGTTCCTTGGTATGGACAAGTCACGTGCATGTACTAAGTCAAAAAGAGGGCGCCAAATAATGTTGTATGCACAGAATAATATCTGGAGGCACTGTTGCCTAGTTTCCATAGAGGAGGATCATCATTTTCTTGAAAAGACTCTGCATTAAGATGAGTTATTTGTGCAACCGTGCCTATACTAGCAGGTAACTGAGCTTACCTCTGGAAAACCTATCATTTAGTATCTTCAGTTGGTGTATTTTTTTAAGGAAAATATTAACTGTTCACCATAAACACATGGTCTTGCTGAAATAAAATGTTAATTCACTCATAGAAGGAAAAGCTTTTTAATACATCCTCTTTCTACAAGTCATTGATATCTTCAGGAAAGAGGCTGCCTCATTCCCAGTGTTTGGGATATCTTACACTTGTGAGCCAGATGGTCTTTTTTCCCTTTCTCCAGGTAATATAAACACTGGAGAACTGCTGGAAGGAAACTTTCTGTTCAGAGAACTGTAGGAGGCACTTGAAACATTCTAGATTAATTTCAGCTAAGTGGTTGTTGTGCCAGTTTTTTTTCCCTACGTCATTTGTATGCCAGATTGTTAATAAGAGCTGCCATCTTTGGACAGCCATTTTGGGCCTCTGCCCATCATCACCATTGCCGTTTTCTTCACTTTAACTGCCATTATGACTAAATTATTCTGTTGCCAAAGGCAGCAAATTGGAGCCAAAGACCCTTTCTACTAAAGATTTCTTCTGAAGCATTGGTCCTCTGGTAGCAGTGGTTTTTCACTTAACATTTAATATTGAAATAAAATATTTAAAGTTTGCTCAATTAAGTTCTTTTCCGATAGTTAAAAACCAGCATTAAAGCTGGTCAGAAATCTAACTTTACACTTTTTATACTATTCAGCTTTACTGGAAGGATCATTAATACTGTCACTTTGCACTGATGGCCATACACCAACAAAAGCCTTTCAGATCCAACGTTTAATGTAAAATGCATATTCTCATTTCATCACACTGATCAAATATGATTTGGCATTTGATGTCCCTTCTCACCATTATAAGGAGGGAAAAGATTTATAATGTTATGAGAATCTGTGATCCCGCAGGTCCCAGCTTGATGCATAAATAGAAACAAAAGTCTTATCAGTAGTTTTTTCTGTCATGAGCTTCTTGGGTTTTCATCCCTGGAGACTGTGGGGTTTGTAACTGCTACTAAAGCCTCCCTTTATAAAGGGCTCTGAGTCCGTCAGGTGATTAGCCTGTCCAGCATGGCAAAGAAGAAAATAGTTTTGCAGTCTCTTCAAAACAGAAAACAGCTACTGCAGCCAGAATTGCAGTCCTAAGGGCAGGGGAAGGAGGCAGGGAGGAGAAAAGGGGAAACGGATGCACACAGAGACCCAGGTGGAGTAGAACAAGCCATAGCTCTATTGATTACAGCAGGAGCATTGGCATGGTACAGGGCATGGATCTAGACATTGCCCAACCTACCTGCTAATCAATGGAACCCCAGTCTCAGCCCAATTGCTGTAGGTAAACCTGGAATGGCACAGCCTCCGCATGGGTCCTTTGCCACTTGAGGATGGAGTCGAGCAACAGTCCCTGAGCTGGGCATGTTTCTGGAGAGCTCCACCCCCAAGACTCCTTAAGGGGGTCCCACTGGGGGAGATACCTCCCCCCCAATGGATCCAGCCCAATGCCTGAAACCGCCACCAGAGCTGGACAGTGCTTGTCCTTTAACTTGTCCAGCTCCCACCAAAACAACCAAGAAAGAAAGGTGTCGCAAATCCCATGGAGCCAAATGTCCTGCTCCCAGGATGAGAGCTGCATGCTATCTGCTCTGAACAGAGCTGCCTGAAGGAAATTTATGGGTGGAGAATTACAGATCTATCTGCCACCTCCATGAACTGCCCCACCACCTTGATCATTTTCCTCCTGGTGTCATCAACCTTGCTGTGGGAGGCGGCCCCCACCAGACATATCTGTCAAGCAGCTCTGACCAGAAGAGCTGCATACCCAGAAGGTGTGAAAAAAGAGACTGAAGATCTGCTTCCATGGCTAAGGCAAGGTCCACCTGTTTCCAGCTGTGCGGCTCGTTTTTCCTAGTGAACCACAATGGCATCTGGAGGGCACCAGCAGGTGGCAACACGCAGGACAGCCTGCCAAAGGGAGTTTCAGCACATTCCTCTTTGATCTGAAGCCAACCTTCCAGTCCCAATGAGGTGCCCCAGCCAGTTGTTGATGTGTAGTTGCCCACCCACTGAACACCACTGTGGCTGACTATCCAGACAAACTCAGTGTTCCCTGCAGAAACTAAAAAGAAGGAGTATTAGTGGCAAGGCCTGGCCAGATGTAGGGGCCCATAGGCAAAGGAATTCCACTGACTGATGGCCTGAAAGAAGGCAGGAGGGGGCAGTCTAATCTTGGCTGAGGTGGTTGTGCTGATCTGACAAGAGTGGACCTGGAGTGGGGAGGCCAGCCTGCATGACACTGGCAAACTGAAATCTGGTGAGGAAGGTGCCATCAGCATGGATGAGCGGGGGATGGGACGGGACCAGATGGCTAGATAGTTTGTGATGGCAGGGACCAGGCAAGGCTGACCACCTGGGGTGTCCATAAGCTCAAAAGGGATCTCTGCCCTCTCTAATCCGTCTTAGATCTCCTCAGGGTCAGACATTGTATGGGCCATTGGATGGGGACACCCTGCAGCCTGGGGGCTGACCAGAGAGTTTGTGCTGGGAAGGCGGGACCAGCTTCTTGCATCTAAAGGCCCTGAAAA
>NW_015210866.1:0-3761 GCF_001447785.1 Gekko japonicus | reverse complement strand
GAGGATGGGATCCTGTTGAGCCAGGCCAGCACCCTCCAGCACTGCATTGCGCCCCGAGCTTCTGAGCCTCGTGCACTGCATCGCTACAAGGATCATCACTACCATGGCTGCCGCTCCAGGACATCTGCCGGAGTTCGACCCGCTCACCCAGACCTTTGGGAAACCTGGGTGGAGCAGCTGAAGTTCTTCATCATGTTCCAGGGCATCACTGACGCAGACAAGAAGAGGGCTCTCCTGCTCAGCACCTGCGGAGCCCGTCTCTTTGGAGGCATCTTCATATGAAGACCTCCTAAAGGCGCTCGCCAACCACTTCGTGCCGCAACCCACCAAGTTGGTGCATCACGTGGACTTCTATTCACGCCAACAGAAGCCCAATGAAGCAGCCAGCGACTTTGTTGCCAATCTTCGCTGGCTTGCCCTCCACTGCGGGTTCTCAAACCTAGACGAGACCCTGCTCGACTGGTTCGTCATGGGGATCCGAGAACCTAAGCTTCACTGCAAGCTCATTGGCCACAAGGAGCTGACCCTAGTGACCACGCTACGTGAGGCCACCACCTTCAAGAAGGCCCAGAGGGATCGCCAACACTGCAGTGTGCACCAAGCTTCGGACGCATCCAACGAGGAGGAAGCCCATCAGGTCCACCACCTGACTCGCCGTGACCAGTGTCCACCCACAGCCCCTGCGCTTCCAGCAAAGACGACCACGCCAACTCCCTGCGCCAGCTGTGGAGACGACCACGAACGTCGTTCCTGCCATTTCCACTACGCAACCTGCCTGCAATGCCAAGAGCCACAGAAGATGCACCACGATGCACCAAGAGTCCGCAGAACTACACACCTTGGCCGTTCACCAGAATGAGGTATTGAACTTGCCCCAGGACACCCCCCATAAGATAAAAGTGACTGTGTTTATAGAGGGGGGTGCCTTGCAAGATGGAACTGGACACGGGGTCCTCCATCTCCATAATTTCAGAAGAGACTCCCCGCCTTAAGCTCGCCGGCTTCACACTCAGACTTTCAGAAAAATGAGGTGGCCATCAAGGGCTGGGACAAGTTCCATGTTAAATACCGCCACTTCAAGGGACCAACAGTGCAACAGAGCTGCTCACCTCGAACACGGTACTCATGCACTTCGACGAAGCACTCCCAGTCGCCCTGGCCTGCGATGTGTCCCCGTACAGAGTTGGAGCCATCCTTGGTCACCAGCTACCCAATGGCTGAGAGGTTCCCATGGCCTATTGCTAGTGGACTTGCTAGTGGTCAAAGGGTGGCTCACAAGTTTACTGGGGCTATCATGGTTCACACCCTTAGATTTTGAAGTAATGGGGGTGCACCACGTGGCCTCCAAGGACTTCCAAATGGTGTGTTATGAGTTCCCAGCAGTATTTGATGGGATGCTTGGCCGCTATACCAGGCCTAACCCTGCAACTCAAGCTGGAGGTGCAGCCCATTAGACTAAAGACCAGATGTGTTTCCTTTGCCATGAAGCCCAAAATAGATGGAGAACTGGATCAGTTGGTGGCCCAGGGGGTACTGGAGCCGGTTCTGCACGCCACATGGGAGACCCCTATTGTGTCAAGCCCAAGTTCAGGGTCAGTGTCACCCTGGGAATCTTCCAAAATTTAATGGACTCTCTCCTTAAAGGAATTCCCAGGGTCCAGCCATTTTTCAACGATGTTTTAATTGCCGCCCCCATGGACGAGGACTTTGCCACCCGTCTCTGTGCTGTCCTGCAAAGGTTCCATGATGCTGGCCTCAAATTAAAGAGGGAAAAGTGTCTCCTGGGGGTCTCGTGGGTCGAGTTCCTGGGCTTCTCTGTCGACACGCACGGCATCCATCCCACTGCCGACAAGGTCTGCGCCATTGTCAATGCCCCAACGCCCACATCCAAGCAGGAACTCCAGGCTGCTGAACTTTTATCACTCATTACTGCCCCACAAGGCAGCCATCGCGGAGCCACTGCACTGGCTGCTCGACAAACAAGCCCCCGGGGTCTGAGGCCAGAAGCAAGCCACTGCGTTCCGTGCTGTCAAAGAGCGGCTCACCTCGAACACGGTACTCATGCACTTCGACGAAGCACTCCCAGTCGTCCTGGCCTGCGATGTGTCCCCGTACAGAGTTGGAGCCATCCTTGGTCACCAGCTACCCAATGGCTGAGAGGTTCCCGTGGCCTATTACTCCTGCACCTTGTCCTTGGCCAAGCACAACTACGCACAGATCGACAAGGAGGCCCTGGCAATCATGGCAGGCATGAAAAAATTCCACGATTACCTCTTCGGGCGGCCCTTCACCATCATGATGGATCATAACCCCCTGTTCGGCATGCTGGCTCCAGACTGCCAAATGCCACAGATGCTGTCTCCCCGGGTGCTGCGCTGGTCCATCTTCCTGGCAGGCTACCAGTACAGTCCTCACCACTGCCCTCGGGGAAGTCAATAGGACATGCCAACGCCCTCAGCTGCCTGCCGCTGCCCTCCTGCGACCCAGACCCAGCTCCTGCCTACCAGATCCTGCTCCTGGAGGACCTTCCCAACCGCCCGCTCCAGGTATCAGACATCTCCCACTGCGCTGCATGGGACCGTGTCCTCTCCTGTGTGCTGGACTGGGTGGGGAGGGGATGGGATGGGCTGCTGGCCACACGGGTCCTGAATTCGTGGCATTCTCCTCCCGACAGGATAAACTGTTTGCACACAAGGGGTGCCTGCTGTGGGGAAGCCGGGTCATGGCTAGTATTCCCTCTAAGCTGAGTTAGTGTGAGATACCTCACAGTTTTTTAGCCTCCGGCTCACACATTTTTTTCTTAGCTCAGGAAGGATGGCTCCAGAGCAAACTAGTTTATGCAGTAGCCAAATTGCTCGCTCACAACTTTAATGCCAGTAGCTCACAAAGTAGAATTTTTACTCACAAGATTCCACAGCTTAGAGGGAGTATTGGTCATGGTGCCACCTCTGTTGCAAGCCTTAGCGGTGCTTCATGAAACACATCCTGGCACTGTATGGATGAAGGTCCTGGCCCACAGCTACCTATGGTGGCCCGGCATGAACAGCGAGATAGAGGACTGTGTCCAATGCTGCCAGGCATGCCAAGAGACCCGTCCAGAACCGCCCTGGGCACCAACAAGGTAGTGGGAGTCCACCCAACAACCATGGTCCCCGTTACACATAGACTTTGCAGGCCCCTTTCAGGGACAGATATTTTTCATCCTGGTGGACTCCTACACGAAATGGCTAGAGGTAGTCCTGGTCCCTTCCACTTAGTCCCAAGCAGCAATCTGTGCCCTCTGGAGAATATTTTGTACCCACGGAATCCCCGACACCGTGGTGTCAGACAACAGGACGCCTTCACCTCAGGCAAGTTCCAAGACTTCATGGGCCGTTACCTCACCAGGCACGTAAGGTCCACACCCTTCCACCCCGCCACCAACGGCCAGGCAGAGCAGATGGCGAGGACCACCAAGGACGTGCTGCAGCAGATCATTCAGGGAGACTGGGACCACTGGCTTGCGAGCTTACTCTTTGGCCAGTGGGTGACCCCATGCACCTCCACTGGCCGCAGCCCAGCGAAACTCCTCATGGGGCGATGCCTCACCACACGCCTAGACCGGATGCACCCCGAACACGCGGCGGATGCACCCTGAGTAATCAAGCGGCACCCCGGGGTTCTTTCTGGGTGACCCCGTCTACACCTGGAACTTCTCCAACGGTGTATTTCATATAAAGCTTAGTCTAGAGTAAGTCAGACAGCCAAGCTGTCTAGGGGTA
>NW_015210865.1:0-2658 GCF_001447785.1 Gekko japonicus | reverse complement strand
TGGGGAGAGAAGGAGGAAGCGTCATCAGGCCCCCTGGAGACAAACCCCTTTCGGGCCACGTTCCCCACCCCACTCCGTTCCCTGTGCGTGCAAACCCCCCCCTCTCAGGGGTCTTTGCAGTGAGGCCCACACAGGCCGAGGGGCTAGGGATGCCCACCACCAGGGGGCACCTGGAGATCTCCCCCCACATTGCAATCGACCTCCAGATGGCCAGGATCCGTTCCCCTTCAGAAAATGGCGGCTCTGCAAGGTGGACTCCGGCCGGGAGACGTCCAGAGCCATGATGTGCCCCATACTGAGTGAAACTCCCGGTGTTCAAGAGACACCCTCCGCAGCCGCCTCCCCCCCTCCCCAGTCAGACCCTTCCTATACCTCACGAAGGTCCGCTCTGACTGGGGAAGCACCTCCAGGGACTTATAACTGGAGCTGCTGCGTGGGGCTGAGCCCGGGATCTCCCATGGGCAAAACGTCCTTGTGGGAGGGGGGGGGCACCAAGCCCCTGAATCCCAAAGCCAGGAGGCAGCCTCAGGGAAAGGCCTCGGCCTCTATGCCCCCCTTGTTGGCCCTCCAGAGGACCTGGCTGGCCACTGTGCTAGACGGGAGGCTGGACTCGATGGACCCTCACTGGTCTGACCCAGCAGGGCTCTCCTTCCCCACACTCACGGCACTGGCTTACCTTCTCTGCCAGGCGGGCTCCTCGGTGCGGGGGCAGGGGGGCACTCCGACAGGAGCGTCTGCCACCACCCAAAGCACGTCCATGGGGCTTCTCTCCTGCGTGGCTCTTCTGGTGTATGAGGAGGTCAGAATGACAAGGATACGTTCTCCCACACTGCGAGCACTTGTATCTTCGCTCTCCTGTATGAGTCCTCTCGTGCACCATGAAGGTTGAAGTCCCTTGAAATGTTTGCCCGCAGTAAGAACAAAGGTATGTTTTTTCCTCCATTTGCAGGTTCTCGACAAGTCAGTGCCCTGACGGGAGTTGTTTCCACAGTCTTGGTCCCCCTGTGTCCTTTTACGCCTGAAGAATCTCTCACCCGACACTAAACTTCCAGCACTTGCCTCCTGAACCAAGGCTAGTTCAGGGTTTTCCCTCCACAAGATCATTCAAATGACTTTGTGTCCCCAGGTGAATTTCAGGCCCCCCCCGAAAACAAATCCCTTCAGATCCTTCTAGAAGTTGATCACCAACGGCCACTCGCTCAGCTCCCTTCTGCAAACGATCCTCTCCTCACGTTCCAGCACTCGGATATCAGATCCTGGAACAAAATCAGGACATCATGAGCAACGCCCCCCACAGCAGTGATGACCCCTCATCTCTCCCAATTCAGGACTGAGCCAGGGTGCGCTGCAGTGGCCGAGAGTGTCGGACCTTCACCAGGGAGGAGGGAAACGTATCTCTGTGCAAAGATCTTCCCCTCTTAAGCCCGGGGATTTCTATTTATGTAGACTGGAATATCGTTGCACAGGATGGCCCTGTGAGGTGGAATTCGGATGTCACAATAAACCAGGACTTGTTTAAGCCACAGTTGGTGCGACACACTTCAGGCAGCCTCCCAGATGGAAGTAACAAGATCCCAATTGGCTCATAAACCCGGGTTTCTCTGCTTCCTGCCACTTCTCCCATCTACCCCCAGGATGCCACCTCTATGGCTGGTGTGACTTGAAAAATAGGAATCCGAGAATTCAGGTGTCACATCAGGCCACAGTAAGGAGAAGCCACGATTGACAAACCAGCTACAAGCCTAGATGGAAATCCTGTTTTGGCACATACCAACAAACTGCCATTTGTTGAGTCGTCGGCATTCAGCTGTTAGGGAAATGCCATGGCTCAGCCCTAGAGCATCAGCTTTGCATGCCGAAGGTCCCAAGTTCAATCCCCGGAATCTAGCAGGTGATGAGAAAGACCTCCATCCCAGACCCTGGAGAGCCACCACCAGTCTGAGCAGACAAGACTGACGGTGAGAGACCAACAGTTTGATCCAGGATACGGCAGTAGAGGGAAGGCCTCTTTCATTGCTGAGAGACTACATTAGACCCAGGGTTCCCTGGAAACACCCCAGCAACTTGCTGCCACAGCTCAGGGATCCTCTGAAAACATCTAGACCGACCTTCTGAGAAAGTATCCATCAAGTGCAGTACTAGACAACTAAGTAACTGGGAAGAAACCCTGCAAAATGGAGCTCCCTTGTGTTCTAGAGGAAAGGCGAAGACAGGGAAACAGAAGGCACTGGCTACATAAGAACATAAGAGGAGCCATGTTGGATCAGGCCAGGGGCCCCTCAAGTCCAACACTCTGTGGCACACAGTGGCCAAAACTCAGGTGAGTTTTGTTCTCCCTGAACCTCCTTTCCAAAGCAGGGTTGTTTTGGCATCCTGAGAGCTCAGGACACCCTCAGGGGCCCACACACGAGTGGACTCCGCTCCGTTGCTGGTGGGTAAACTGGACGCGTCCTTCCATTCACTTCTGGTAATTGTTACCACAAGCGCTACTTGCATACTGCAGCGATTTTTGTGTATCTTAAAACATTTCCAGGCTGCTTCTGCCCACCCACAAGGCCCAAAGCAAATTTCTATACTGTACGAAAGGCCCAGACCTGGACAACCCAGGGTGGCCCCGTCTCACCCGATGTCAGAAGCTGAGCAGGGTCGGCCCCAGTC
>NW_015210864.1:0-3605 GCF_001447785.1 Gekko japonicus | reverse complement strand
CATTGTAAACAGGAAACTGTAATTCAAATACAGATCCAGTCCTTTCTCTACATGACATCTCATCTTTGCAGTAATACGGGAATTTCTTCTGGGGTTGGTATTCTCTACTCACAAAGGCCACCATGTGCTCCTTCTTCTTCCCATGATGCACTCTGAGATGAATGTGTGCAAGCTACATTAACCTAAATGCAGGCAAGTGTTTCCTATGTGAATTCTGTCTCACAGTAGGTAATGCAAACAGCTTTCCTTGGCTCATGGTATACAAGTGTGTGCACAGTTCATTTGGTGTGTGTGTAGCAGATATAAATCATAAATTAGTCTGTTTCCCAACAGTCCCCCCCTTCATGACAAATGAGTCTTCTTGAAGACGAGTGATGTCATGAACATGGTATTGCCACTACTGGAACCAGGAACAGGTTATCAGGAACAAGTCCATTGATGTCGTCTGATCTCCGGATCGTCTGGTCACATCTGGTCTTGTCTGGTCACGTCTCTGGAACCAGGAATAGTAGTAGCCAAATGGTTTTATCTACTCTACATATCATTGGGGATGGACTTTAAAAAAAAATGAGCTAAGTCTTAGCTATCAAAAATCCGAATTGCATTGCACAGATCAGACCTCCAGTAGCAGAGAAGCACAAACCCTATTACATGATCCCACTGATACTACACATAGCAATCATGTACATACAATAGAAATCAATACTGAAACTTGGTTAATTCCCACTGGCCACAAGGGAAAAACCTGTAAACACCTTAAATCATTATGCAAATAAATGACAACTTGTAAACCTGTAAAAACATAAAAGTATATTCAAGTTATTATGTATCAAAATGATAAAAAGATTGGTAACCCTTTAAATGAAAAAGAAAAACTTTTTGTCTTGTAAATCTACTTAAGGCATATAAAAGAAATAAAATACATTGTTATTATTATGCAAAGGGATCATAACTAAAGCTAATGAACCCTTTAAATTGAAATGTAAGAAAATCCATAAACACTTTAAAATTAAGGCAAGGCATTTGCAAATTGTTCATAAAACTTGTCAGCATATCAAAAATAAAGAAATACTTTTATAAAACTGTGTTCACTTTCCTGTGAATGAACTTGTTCAAGCAAATAAAATAGCAACATTTTACTCATATAGCAGCAACATATTCCTCCGCAGTGAACCTGCAAATCTCAATGGTCACAATGAAACATCAACAGTAAAACATTTACAATGAATACATTCCATTGGCAAACCTTGCGTCTTGAAATTGGAATCTTTCTCCACAGTACATCTTGTTTACATCATGCATAGTCCATTTGGTACCTTTTTAGTCCATGCAAAGTTCAGTAAGGAACGCTATTCCAGCATTGGCTCCTCCTGTTTATGACAAAGTTTATTAGAAATATTCTGGTCCTCTGTTTGTCAGCTGGCAAGTGGAATACTTCCAGAAACGTCCCATTGCATCCTTGAGGATCCTTCCATTCAAGCTCTCCAATTCCCAACTGGCATAGACACTGTCAGTCTATCCAAGCAGGAAATGGACCTTCTGCATATTAACACAAAACTACTACATATGGAAAACTAACCCCCCCCCTGGATTCCCAAGGGATCATGGAATTGAAATTATTAAACTAAACATTTTTCCTGTGAAAAGTAAACATTAGAATTAGAATGCACAACAGCGATGCTGCTCCTTATGAACTGGTTTCCCTGGGAGAATAAAGCAAGGTGGTTTATAAAATAATCCCAGTAACATAATAAGCATTTGAAAACAAACTCACTTCGGGTTAAACAAATTTAAAACACTTCATCTTTTTCCCTTCGGGGAAGAGAGGAAACTTGGCAATGGGGTACTCGCTTTAATCTAGAGGCTTCCCTAAAGGGACCTCCTCTCAATAAGGTTTAAAAATAGAGAAAAGAAACAAAAACACAAACAGGAACCTCCCCATGGGATTCTGAGCAATGGTATGGTCCAGTGCTTTGACTGGCATTAAGAACTTCCCCCTTTGACGGAATGTGCTGAAGCCATTCCCTGACTTGGGCAAGGTCTGGTGGAACGTGGCTGCTCATGCAAATGAGTGTACACATGACCTAGGTATCATGGGGGTTGCATTTTTACAGAACAATTACTCAAAACAAACAAGAATGAGGATATTTTGGATATTCTACCCATGAACGATATTTGTAAATCTTGCCACCTTTGTAGATCTTTTTTTATCTCCTCCAGTATAACCTTGTAGTTATTTTCAAATAAACTGTTATTGTTGTTTGTGATATTAATACCTAGGTATTTAACTTTTTTTACAATTTCTATATTTGTATTCTCTTGTAATTCTTTTATCTCTTCTTTATTACAATTCTTTGTCAACATTTTTGTCTTGTTTATATTTATTTTCAGTCCCGCTACTGCTCCATAGTCTCTTATTATTTTTAATAAGTTTTTTATCGATGAAATAGGATCTTCCAAAATATAAACTAAATAATCGGCAAACGCTTGTAATTTGAATTGTTCTCCTTTAATTTTCAAACTCTTGACCTCACCAGAGTTTCTTACTATGTCATTTAGAGTCTCCAACCCAAATATAAATAACAAAGGCGATATTGGGCAACCTTGCCTTGTTCCTTTTTCTATCGATATCTTTTGGGTAAGTTTGGGTAACATTCCCAGATGTTTAGTTTCTGTTTCATAAAATCCCAATTAACATTATCAAAGGCTTTCTCCGCATCCAGGAACATTAGTGCCATTTTTTTCTCTGGTTGATACTCATAATATTCAATAATATCAATTATGGTTCGTATATTTTTTTAATTTGCCTTTTAGGGAGAAAGCCTGCTTGATCTTGGTGAATAACTTGGGACAGTACTTTTTTGAATCTATAGGCTAAGATTGTAGCATAAATCTTATAGTCTACATTCAATAAAGAGATTGGCCTATAGTTTTTGATTTCGCTTCCTTCTGTATTAGGCTTATGAATTAATGTTATTAAGGCCTCATTCCATGATTGTGGGGTCTTTGCCGTCTTCACAATACTATGTAACAAGTCTTTATATAATGGAGTTAGTTCCTCTTCCAATTTTTGGTATACTTCTGCCGTGATTCCATATGGTCCTCCAGTTCCCATGCTAATCCTGAAGTTGGGGGCAACTTTGAAATGCCTAATTGGATGGAGGCTTCCAGAGACAAACAAAGTGGCAGGAGGTGGGGAGCGGTGGATATTACATGTGAGACACAATGTTCTTATTTCCTTCATGTTTACCATGCAACTCCCCTGATCATCCTGGTTTACCTGGTTTATGAGGTTTTAATTGGATCTTCTCTTCTTCTTCTTTTTTTGTTTGGCCTTATAGTTTGTAGTTTTCTGTAGTTTGAAGCTTGTTTGTAACTTTGGAAGTGGTTGTCTTTGCCTCTGCCATTGTTGTTGTTGGTTGATTTTATTTTCCCCTTCTGAAAGAGAATCTGAACAGATGAGTTTTTAATTTTATCTAATTTAATAATTAAAATCAATAAGATATTTAGTTAGTTACTTTACTAATAAGAGATGAACAAGTATTAATAAAATTAAGTTGTTAGGTTAATATAGGACTTTATATTTTATTTTATATTTTTAATAT
>NW_015210863.1:0-3736 GCF_001447785.1 Gekko japonicus | reverse complement strand
AATAAACTTATCTTAGTAATAATTATCTTACAGATTGAGACTGGACATACTCATTAGGGAGTCAGTGACAGTCTGGCATCCAATGCTAAGGCAGTGGTGAAGAGGAGGAAAGCAAGCTGCAAGGAAATGGCCCAGTAAGTGACTGAGAGGGCAATAGTAGATGAGGGATTCATGGGGGAGTATAAAGAGTTTCTTTTCTCTGTTCCTTCTGTGCTTTTTTATCTCTGTAACATGAGTGTTTGGCCTTGGTGTCTAGCATCAGCTTTCTCTTGGAAAAATAGACCCGTTAACTTTGATGGGCTTTTACCTACTCCTTGATTGGCCCCAGACCATCAGGGAACCCTCTTGAATTATGTATATCTGCTTGCTCCGTGCAGTTATTGCTAGTTCTAACATGAGATGTGTAAGGATAATCTACATACTTCAATGTCTCAGTAAACTTTACTTCTTTATTATTATTCTTATCATTATTATTTATTTGATTTCTATCCCGCCCCGCCGAAGCGGCTCAGGGCGGCTTACAACAGTAAAACAGTAAAACAATACCTGTAAAACAGCATACATTAAAATCTCAGTTTTCCGACATTATAGAATACACATTATAAGATACACAAGATGGCGACCATAAACGCTGGCATACTCAATCTAAGTCGTTGAATGCCTGGCGGAACAACTCCGTCTTCACCGCCCTCCGGAACTGACTGAGATCCCAGAGGGCGCGGATCTCCTGGGGGAGCTGATTCCATAGCGTTGGTGCTACGACAGAGAATGCCCTAGATCTCGTGGACCCAGATCTCAGTGCTCTCGGGGGGACATACGGGGAAAGGCGGTCCCGCAGGTAGACAGGTCCCAGACCATAAAGGGCTTTAAAGGTCATAACCAGCACCTTGAAGCGTATCCGGAACGCTATTGGCAGCCAGTGCAGCGCCCTCAGCACCGGCTGGATGTGCTCCCGCATAGGGGTACCCGCCAGCAGCCTAGCTGCGGCGTTCTGCACCAGCTGCAGCTTCCGAAGTTGCCCCAAGGGCAGCCCCATGTAGAGAGCATTACAGTAGTCCAATCTCGAGGTGACCATCGCGTGGATCACTGATGCCAGATCATTGCGTTTGAGGAAGGGGACCAACTGCCTAATCAGCCGTAGATGGTAAAAGGCTGCCTTGGCAGTGGCTGCTACCTGGGCCTCCATTGTCAAGGAAGCATCCAGGAGCACTCCCAAGCTCCTGACCCTCGGAGCTGGCACCAATGGCGCCCCACCGAAGGCCGGGAGTGGGAGCCCTACCCCCGTACCGCTCTGATTCAGGCATAGGACCTCCGTCTTCGTCGGATTCCGTTTCAGGCGACTCCGTCTAAGCCAGTCCGCTACGTCCCGCAACGCCCGGTCCAGATTTTCCTGGTTAGAGCCAGACTGGCCGCCCAACAGCAGATAGAGCTGGGTGTCCACAGCATATTGATGACAACCCAGCCCATGCCTCCGGCCGATCTGGGCAAAGGGGCAAGGGGGCAAGGGGGCGCATATAGATGTATGGAAGTTGTTGGGAACTGATTGCTGCAGGAGACTGACAGAGTGTTAAAACTCCCTATAGTTCCCGAACTCATACCCTACCATGGCTGATGATGATAATGGGAACGAGCCAGTTACTACTGAGGAGGAAGTCCCCACTACAACTGGGACGACCATGACAACTGTGGCAGCCAGCGGTGGTGCAGAGCCAAGTGGGCTGGGGAAATACTGGTGAGACCCTTACTCGTGGTCCAACTTCCCCTCCGGGACAAGAGAATCCTGGGCGATTACACCTGATCCGAGGTTGCCTTCCTATGGGCACAGATATAGATGCACCTACCCCAATGACTGTGAGAGGGGCCATGAGAGGCTGCCCACTATGGAAAATAACCAAGTGGAGTGTGTGTGATGCGAGTTCCAAGTGCAGACGGAGGAGCTGAGACAGGAGATGTGTGAGATGATGTTGGACTTACCCAGACTCATCACGCAAACAGTCCAGCATGAATTCCAACTCCAACAACCTGGGGGCAGAGGTGGTGAGGAAGAAGGGAGGGGCCCAGGCTACCAGGCACTGCCAATGCAAGTACCAGCCCCTGTGGGACTGCCCGCTCCTGTTCAGGTACTGGTGGGACCGTCTGCTGTGCCAGTGGGGCCTCCAGTGCCAAGGCAGCCAGTGGCCCCACAGGAGAGACACCAAGAGATGCTGGATGCTACCTTCGATGTCAATCCTGAGAAGCTGGCCTTCTTGCTGCAGGTGCACAAGTTTCTCAGAGACTGGGGACCTACTTGCCCTTCGGGTCGAAGCTGAGAGGGCTGCAGATTGGTATGTGGGGCTCCACAACATTAGGGGCCCTGAGTTATGAGATGTCCAGGCTTTTATGTGGGCTCTGCAGAGGCAGTACAAAGACCCCATGTACTCACCTGCGAGGATTGAAACAAGGGAGCATATCAGTGCATGAGTTATCAGACAAATTCAAAATGTATGCCGCCAAAGTGCAAGGGTGGCCAGAAGAGGTACTAATTGAACAGTACCATTTGGACCTGAATTATCAGGTGCTGGAGACTGTCCTGCGCAGTGGGAATCTGCAAACCCTGGCTGGGTAGATCCGGGAAGCAGGTGATGCTGAAAATCGATTGCACATGATCCAGATGTACACTCCCAAAGTGACCCTGAAAGCTCTGGGTAAAGAGACAAAAGGCCAGTGTACCAAACCCAAAGAGTCACTGAGAGATTGACGGATGAAGCAAGGCATGTGTCTGCACTGCAGGGAACCCAGTCACTACGCAGCTTTATGCCCCACCACCCTGACACCCCAAGGGGGAAAAGCACCTGAGTGGCATAGCTCTGAAACCCTGATGAAAAGAGGAGGTGTGCGGCTGAAGCAACCCTGGGCTCTCCAGTTGAGCGTGCCTCCAGATGGGGCTTCATCTAGTGGAGATGAGATGCCTCAGCCGGTGGGAAAAGGCTGAGACCTGCTGTAAGAGGTGCAACCCGGCAGGTCTGAAAGCAGTCAGTGCCACATTTGGTGAGCAGTTGTAAACCCTGAGATGGGCACCCAAGTAAGGGTGAGGGCTTTAATAGACTCTGGGTGCACCAGGAATTTAATCAGCCCGGGTATAGTTACTGGGTTAGGGGTTCCATTACAAACTCTGCCCGAGCCACTCCTCTTTACCTAAATGGATGGTTCTATGATGAAAGAGGCTTGCAAATATCAGGCTGTCCCAGTGATCTTGGGAACAGGGCCCCACTGGGAGCAACGAGCCTTTGTAATCAATCCAATGGCCAGATTCTCCATGGTGCTAGGGAACCCTTGGCTCTGAGACCATGACCCGTACATTTGGTGGAGCTCTAGAACCCTGCATTTCTCCAACCCAAAATGTAATGAACATGACTGGAAAGAGGAGTGGGGGGAAATGCCAGTGACCCCACCGGAGCGAGTGTGCTTGGCTCAGGAGGAGCTTAGCTCCATACCATGGAGTATAGAGACCTCTTTAGAGTATTTGAGAAGGAAGAAGCAGACGAACTCCCCCCCCCCCGCAATGCAGTCTGTGGTATTGAGATTTTGCCGGGGAATAAAATGCCTAAAGGGAAACTATATTCCATGAGCCCTGCGGAGAAAGATGACCTGCAGAAGTTCATTGACAAAAACTTAGCCTGTGAGTTCATCCACCCCACCTCCTCCCCGTTTGTGGCTCCTGTCCTCTACCGGAAAAAGAAGGATGGGGTTTAAGACT
>NW_015210862.1:0-3636 GCF_001447785.1 Gekko japonicus | reverse complement strand
TGACGCGTAGCGTCATGTCCTGGCGATGGAAGGTGCAATGCATCTCGCCATCCCCACGGCAGGGATTCTGCAAAGACATGCGATCCCCCGCTGCGACTTGGCAACCCTATTCACCCCCCCCCAGCTCATCCCTCTTGGAGCTGACACAAGGGTGTTTTCTCACTGAAACCATCATGTGCTCTGAGAGGGGGAGTGCCCCCTTGCTGTCAGTTCCTTTACTGCTGCCATGTAAATAGGTTATTCTAGCGATTGCGTCATGTTTCCCACTCGTTTTCCCAACTGAAAGTCCTTTTTCTTCTCTCTTGGCATTTTTGTGGTGTTTAATCCTGATTGGATTGTTGAGGGACATGTTTCTTGTGGTGTTGAGGTGGCTTTTGCCGACTTTACCCCTCTTCCCTCTCTGTTTACCAGCTGATGTCACCCTTCTGAGTCATCAATGGCTTCCAAAGCCCTGTTCAAAAAATGCATGCAGTGTGCAACAAAGGTAACCTGCAGCAATGAACACAATCTGTGTGTTTGGGAGAGTCCCATGACCTCTTGCGAGATTTGCCAGGGGCTTACCCCTAAGGCATACCCTGATAGGGCTTTTCAACTTAAGATGGCAGTCTGGGAGAAGGTTCTCATTTCCCCTGAACCATCCAAATTGGGTCAGAAATCAGGTCCTCTGTGTGGTTGGTCCCTTTGGTTTCTGTTCTGGAGCCCCATTCTGGTCCCCTGTTCATGTGTTTGGCAGCTCCTAAGCCTCGCCCACAGCTAAAGAGACCTGCATCCATGGTTCTGTCCTCTGCTCCAACATTCCCTGTCTCACTCTCACCACACTAGGTTCTAGCTCCCACCTCATCGGAACTCTCTTAAAAAAATGAGAAAAGCAAGCACAAGGAGGAGACATTCCCCCCTCATCTAAACATCACAGAAAATTGTTGTCCCCACCTAGATATCCCCTGGGATCCAATGTCATTTTTGGCTCCATCTTGTATCCTGTCACCACACTTATCCTTCTCAGATGTGCAGATGTCAGTGAGTGAAGGGGAAAGAGCCAGCTCTCCACGTGAGGATCCTTTGTCTATCAGGTTGGAACCATCAAGACCAATTCCAAGAATGCAGTTGTGCCCTCCACAGTGGCATTTGTACTATATGTCCCCAGCCAATTTACAACAGTGGCCTTGTTGTTGCTCTCAACATCCTCACCCTAGTCCACCGGGTTATGGTCACACCCTGGAGAGTCTTGGTCGACAGGGATCTCAGTGTCATATGATGCCCTCAGAGCCTGAACCTGAAGAAGAAGGGACTGTTGCGTCTTCCTTTAGTTCAGAGAGTCAAGCAGAAGCCTCCTCAGATGATAGGGTAGGGACCCCACTCTTGTCTCTCCAAATGTGGATTTACACCTCTGTGACAAACAAGTGTTAAGAATGGTCAAGGCACTGGATATAGACATCACCACATCTGAGAATGAGCCAAAAGATAAAATCTTGAGCCATCTCTGCTCAGATTCTCTGGGCATTGTGGCCTTTCCTGCCTTGCAAGGCCTGGCCGATCTCACATCTCAGGTATAGCAGAAACCTGCATCCATCCTGGTGAAGTGTTGAAATGCTCTACAAGATTAAGCAGGACTCTTCTGAGTTTCTGGTCACCATTCTCCACCTTCCTCCCTCATCACCGAGGCGATGCAATCACATCAGAGGCAGCACTCATCCCCATCGGACAAGGAGATCAGACATCTAGACTCCCTAGGATGAAATTTATATTCTTCAGCAGCCTTGCATTTTTGAATCTCAAATTACCAGGCTATCATGGGGAGCTATCATCTATTTTTATGGGGGAACTTATCCTAATACCTAGATAAGCTTCCGAATGAGTCCAAGTCATTAGCCAGACTTATCCAGGCAGAAGCCATAAAGCTCTCCAAATGAGATAAATGCAAGTAGACATGCTGCAGACTCATTGGCAGGGTCAATGGCATCGGCCATTGTGTTAAGACACCACTCATGGTTGTGTACAACCGCACTTCCTCCGTGCACAAGCTGCAGAGTGGAGGACTTGCCCTTTAAGGGTTTGAGGCTATTTTTGCAAAATACTGCCAGATCCCTGGGCATGTTCTCCTTGTCTGCTCTGAAGCAGCGCTTCACCCCGCATCAAGGTTTTGCTACTCCTGTCTATCACAGCCAATGACAACAGCATTAAAGTGCTCTACCCCCAGTATCCTCACCACCAGTATCAGCCTTCTCCTTTTCAGAAGAGAAAGAACTTGACTTGGCTTAGGTCAGGAAGCCACCAGGTTCCCCAGAGGGACTGGAGTCAGCAGCAACAGAAGTTCTGACTAGATGTCCAGCCCCAATTGCCCCCCCTTTAGGGGTAGGCTTGGCTGCTTTTATGCAGAATGGCAGCGTATTTGTTTGGATAGTTGGGGGTTATCTATATGTCCGGGTTCGGACTTTCCCACCCAGTCCCAGAACACTCCGAAGAAGAGCTCACCAGGCAATGCTGGCTCTTGATTGACAAAGTGGGGTGGTGGAGCTGGTGCCATGCTGTCTGGGGGCCCATAGGCCAGGTGCAGCAGCGGGACGCAAGCAGAAGTGGAGAGGGTCCCAAGCACGGGACAATCCTTGGGCGAGAGAGGAGAAGTGGTGCAGGATGAGAGACAGGAGACCCAGTTGCTGGTTGCAACTGAGGCCCTGGCAACAGCCACCTGGGCAGTGGGCCATGGTGCAGTAGGGAGGGGCCGGCAGGAGACGCTAACTCCACCCAGGGTGGGCGAAGCAGGAGGTGGGGAGGATACCTTAAAAGGGCAGTTGCCCTTATCCAATGGGGAGCCAGGCATGGAAGATGGGGGGGAAGCTGGCCCAGTGGGCGTGGAGAAGGAGGAGAAAGGGGGAAGAGGGGACTGGATAAAAGGAGTCCAAGACTCTGGGCTCGAGGAGGAGGGAGAGTGGTGCTGAGAACTCAGAGAGAGAGAGAGAGAGATTGGGAAAGCCCACTCAAGAGGGAGCCCATGGCCAGCTGGTTAAGGCCTCTCACTGGATTACTGAGACCCCAGCGGCCTCTTTAGGAGTCCCGTCATCATGGCAGAGGGAGGGATGGAGAAGGAGGGCACACGCAGGTCCCACACCATACTCCATAGTGGGTATTTTTTAGTGTTCATTTCATTGTCCTTTTGTTCCCCTGCTACTGTAATAGTTGACAACCCATTCCCTGATCTTCAGTGCAGCTACAGGAGCTTTTGTAGAAAGGGGCAGTTGAGAAAGTTCCCTCTCGCCTTCAGTCTTGGGGGTTTCACTCCAGGCTTTTCCTCATTGACAAAAAAGATAGGGCCCAGAGGCCCATCTTTGATTTGAGGAAATTAAGGTTCTGAAAGTTTCAAAGTTCAGAATGGTCCCTCTTTCATCAATTACGGAATTCTTTACTCCTGGCTCTTGGTTTAGGGTGATAGACCTTCAAGATCCCTATTTCCACATCACCATTCATCCCATGCATAGGAAGAACCTCTGCTTCGAGGCATGGCTCTGAGGTCTTTTGGTATTCCTCTCCCCTTTGGCCTGGCCATGGCACCTGGGTTTTTACCAAGTGTGTGATGGGGTAGTGGCACATTTGAGAACTCAGGGGGTGTGCTATCTTCCCCTTCTTGGATGACTGGCTCAT
>NW_015210861.1:0-7041 GCF_001447785.1 Gekko japonicus | reverse complement strand
CCAGCACCTTGAACCGAATTCGGTATGTTCTAGACAGCCAGTGCAGTGCTTTTAGCACAAGCTGGATGTGCTCCCGCATAGGGAGACCCAACAACAGCCTAGCTGCTGTGTTCTGCACTAACTGCAGTTTCCAGATTTGGGACAAGGGCAGCCCCATATAGCGAGCATTACAGTAATCCAGTCTTGAGGCGACCGTTGCATAGATCACTGTTGCCAGGTCATTGCGTTCGAGAAAGGGAACCAACTGCTTAATCAGCCAAAGGTGATAAAAGGCTGACTTCACAGTGGCTGCTACCTGGGCCTCCATCGTTAAGGAGGCGTCTAGGAGCACTCCCAAGCTCCAGACCTCCAGCACTAGCACCAACAGTGCCCCATCGAAGGTTGGGAGGAGTGTTCCCTCTAAGCTGAGTTGGTGTGAGCTAGCTCACAGTTTTTTAGCCTCCGGCTCACACATTTTTTTGTCTCAGCTCAGGAAGGATGGCTCCAAAGCAAACTGATTTTTTAAAAAAACATTTTATTGTACAGATATAAAAAAACAAAGAATTTTACATAACCTTTCACTCTTTTTATATCCATTTTTCTATTTTCTCCCTACCCCCGTTACGTGGCTTCCCGCAGTGCGTTTTCCCCCTTTAAAATTCCATCTTAATCTTAAACTCTAAATTTTACGGTATACAAGTTAATCGTTCAGGTAACAGCATTTCTACTTATCAATTCTGTGCCTTATCATTCATTTTCTGGTCTCCTCCAAAGCAAACTGATTAATGCAGCAGCCAAATTGCTCGCTCACAGCTTTAATGTCAGTAGCTCACACAGTAGAATTTTTGCTCACAAGACTCCACAGCTTAGAGGGAACATTGGTTGGGAGTGGGATCCCCACCCCCGGACTGCTCCGACTCAGGCACAGGACCTCCGTCTTTGTCGGATTCAATTTCAGTCGACTCAGTCTAAGCCAACCCGCCACAGCTTTCAACGCCAGGTCCAGATCTTCCGGGATAGAGCCAGACTGGCCTCCCATCAACCGATAGAACTGGGTGTCATCCACATATTGGTGAAACCCCAGCCCATGCCCCCGGGCAATCTGGGCAAGGGGGCGCATGTAGATGTTGAACAACATAGGGGAAAGCACTGCTCTCTGAAGCATTCCACAAACTAGGGGGTGCCTTCAAGACAGCTGTTCCCCAACGGCCACCTTTGTCCCCGATCCTGGAGAAACGAGGAGGGCCACTGTAAGGCAGACCCCTGAATCCCAGCGTTGGCAAGGCGGTGGGCCAGTAATTGGTAGTTGACCATGTCGAACATCGCTGACAGGTCCAACAACAACGCCAAACCACCCCAATCCAGATGCCTCCGAAGGTCGTTTGTGAGGGTGACCAGTACTGTCTCTGTCCCATGGCCTGGTCGGAAGCCGGACTGGAAGGGGACTAGTGCAGAAGTGTCATCCAAGAAACTGCAACTGGGTCACCACTGCTCTCTCGATTAGTTTGCCCAAATAGGGCAAATTGGAAACTGGCTGGTAGTTAGCCAATTTGGCCGGGTCATAAGAACATAAGAGATGCCAATGTTGGATCAGGCCAAAGGCCCATCCAGTCCAACACTCTGTGTCACACAGTGGCCAGAAATACCAGGTGCCATCAGGAGGTCCACCAGTGGGGCCAGGACATTGGGTCCAAGGATGGTTTTTTTAAAGAGAGGGCATACCACTGCCTCCTTGAGTGCCCCTAGGAACAGCCCCTCAGAGAGGGACTTGTTGACAATTTCCCTCAGGGCATCTCGTAGCCCATCATGACCAGCTTTAATTAGCCACAACTGGCACAGGTCAAGGCTGCAGGTGATCGGGCGAACAGTTGAGAGTAGATTGTCAACCTCCTCTAGGCTGAGTGGACTGAAATAATCCAAAACTTGACAAGAAGATGTGCATGGAGCCTTGAGTTCCCTTACTGTATCAACTGTGGCAGGAAGGTCGCAGCGGAGCAACAAGACCTTATCTGCGAAATAGCTTGCAAACGCCTCACAGCCAATCTCCAGTTCCTTAACATTTGGTCTGCCCTGTGGCAGAGTAGTAATGGACGAAATAGTTCTAAACAATTGGGCTGGGCAGGAGCTCGCGAATGCAATCGTGGCCGCATAGTATTCTCTTTTAGCGGCTTTGACTGCCATCTCATAGGAGGGGGGCGGAGTTCCCCCTGGGGCCCGATTCCGCGGCGGTGGGAATCGGGCCTCCAAAGCAGGGGGTTATCTGCCCCCCGCCCCCACTTGGCAGCCCTAAACAGGAAGTAATTGAAATTAGTCCTGCCTCCCTAAGTGATGGATGGGAATTACCCACAAGATGTCCTCCAAGCCTCAGAGGAGAAGGACCCTTCACGGTGAGTAACCAACGGTCGGTTTCTATGCCAGACATACAGAGATGTAATATCGGATCTACCCCTAAAGGGAGCCAAACACATGCGGAAAAGAAAAAACAGCAACAAAGCAACAGGGACACACAAGCAATGAGGATGCAAAAGAGCTCAGTGGCTTCTGGCTACGGGACCAATTTACGTTTCTGAGCCGTTTTCAGAGGCAGCCCCGTGTTGAGTGCATACGTAATCTAATCTAACAGTCATCAGTCTAATTTGCCAAGGTCACGACTGACTCTCCACTAATGGGCACACCCTATAGTCTTAACACCTTCTCCTTGCTTAAGGCCGATTCTTATGAAATATAATCACAGGCATTTGCCATTAACATCTATGGGCACATTCTATGTTGCTGCTGTTGTACTTACTTCTGAGCAGGGGTCATTTCGTAGAAAAAAAGGTGCAGGAGCTCATTAGCGTAACTTATTTGCATATGCCACACCCCCTGACATCACCGGAAGTGTGTCAGAAGGCAACACCCACCGCTCAGGCTCCACTGGACTGTTTTGGACTGCTAGCCATTGGGGGGGGGGGAACATGCAGATCTGCCCTCGCAGAGGAGGGAGAGCTTGTACCTGAATAAAACTTGGCCTTAAAGGTGCCACTGGACTGTTTTGGACCGGGGTGGGGTGGGGCTCTGCAGCTTACCTGGCTGCTTCTTGCTCTGACAGAGGGCTGCTGGGAGCAGGGGGTGGGGCTTGTTGCATGTGCCCGCCCCCTGGGCTTTTTACTGCCAGAGCTCTGCTCCTGTGCGCTCCTGCAGGAAATGACCCCTGCTTCTGAGTCATCTTTGACTGTAATTGTTCATTCACATCCTGTACTGCCCTCAAAATAATAAAAATGCAGGTCGCACTACTCGTGGAAGGCCCAAGCCCAAGATTCGATGGCAACGTTAGTATAAAACCTCCAGTCAGGAATATAGGGATGCTCACATGTTCGGGTAGGAACAAAATGGGGAAATAATACGAATCATCAAAGACGATGAATTGTCAAAGAAAAACAAGGTAATAGAATGCTATCACCTGTAAAATGTCTGATTTTTTTTCCTGAATTTGTTAAATGCTGACAAACTAAGGCACACCTGGAATTCTTTGCATTTGCAAACTTGTGGCTGTCAGAGAGGCATCCCTCGACTGAAACTAAAACCGGAAGTGCAGCAGGCAGAAGATGCTGCTCTGCTGATCAGGAAAGAATGGGAGTCCAGGCACCTGCAATGCCTAGCCCAGCCAGGGTCCTTGCGCTGCCTGCGCCAGTCAGAGGTGCCAGCGTCGCACAATCCAATTACCTTTATTGGCATGTAACACAGATTCCTATACAACAGAATAACAACAACAACAAAATATTACTTCCAAAAAGAGCAAGTATGAACAGGGTTACCATGTAAATGTACCAGCAAAGAAAACCAATTAATTAAATAGAGGGCAAATAGAAATGGCACCCGAGAGAAATTTAGCAACCGTTTCCGTTATCTCAAAACTTGGGTTGTCAAGAAGAATAAGAATCTTCAGACTATCAGAATATTCTTCTAATTGAGTCCAAATAGAGTTTAAAAATTTCAGACGTTGCGCATGATAGAAGAAGAAGAAGAGAAGAGATTGGATTTATACCCCGCCCTTCACTTGGAGTCTCAGAGCGGCTTACAAACTCCTTTCCCTTCCCCTCCCCACAACAGACACCCTGTGAGGTGGATGGGGCTGAGAGAACTCTGACACAAACTGCTCTTGCAGGAAAAGCTGTGCCAGAGCTTGTGACTGAACCAAGGTCACATCAGCAGGTGCAAGTGGAGGAGTGGGGAATCAAACCCGGTTCTCCCAGATTAGAGTCCGCACACTTACCACTACACCAAACTGGCTCTGAAGGGACATTGAAACAAAACATGGGAGATCACTCCAATGTGTTCATTTGTACATGGGCAGCATCTATCAGTGAAGGGCACACCCTGGAAATGGCCAGATAATAAGGCCAAAGCTAGAACGTTGAATTTGGCCAAGGAGAGGGCTCTACGAAATTTGGGGATGTGAAGCTGATAAAGATAAGAGGCAGTTTGGCCAACCTTAGGAGCTATTCCAAAGTACAGAGGTGAACAGGTGAGCAGTGTTCCCTCTAAGCTGAGTTAGTGTGAGCTACCTCACAGTTTTTCAGCCTCCGGCTCACACATTTTTGCCTTCGCTCAGGAAGGACGGCTTCAGAGCAAACTAGTTTATGCAGTAGCCAAATTCTATTTATTTATTTATTGCATTTTTATCCCGTCCTCCCCACGAACGAAATGGCTCATTCACAACTTTAATGCCAGTAGCTCACAAAGTAGAATTTTTGTTCACAAGACTACACAGCTTAGAGGGAACGTTTGCTCAACTTCATGTTCGTTGCATCTATGACACTGTCTAACCCTCTCATCCTTTGCCGTCCCCGTCTTCTTTGACCTTCAGTCTTTCCCAGCATCAGGGTCGTCTTCTCCAGTGAGTGCTCCCTTCTCATTGGGTGGCCAAAGTCTTTGAGCTTCAGTTTCATTATCTGGCCTTCCAGGGAACAGTCGGGGTTGACTTCTTTTAGGACTGACTGATTTGATCTTCTTGCAGTCCAAGGGACTCTCAAACATTACAAATGATGAAGTCTTCATAAACGTCTCATGAGTGTTGTCGCAGGCTCCAAATGTATTCCGGTGTATCTTCACTAAGGCAAGAATCAGTGACCTCATTTTGCTTTTTTAAAATGTGCCGTTTTCAAAGACGGTTATGAATCACTGCCTGCGAAGTCAATCACAGCGCCTTTCCAGCACAACTGTTCACTGAAGCTTAAACACACACACAGGTGGTGCTGAAGACCAGTCACACACACACACACAGAGAATTAACAAAATCCATCCCAGTCTTTACTTGGGTGCCTTTAGGAATCAAGGCCGCCCCAGTTCCCATGCTTTGCGGCAGGGCAAATCAGTCCCTTTTGTAATGTCCGGTGCCCAAAATAGATCTAACTGTTGGAAGGGACAAACTGAGAATTCAGAGCTTCCCCCCCCCCCCTTTAACTGGAGATGCCAGGGACTGAACCCCCAACACTAAGACGCATCCCCTCCCCTGAACTTTGGTGCTGGGATGTGGAGAGCAGAGCAAAGAGAAATCAGAGGGATGGATGCGTCTGGCTGGTGGGGAGGGGTGTCTCCAAAGCCCATGCTATTAGCTTTGGAGAGAAGCACTTTACTTAGCCCTGTATCGGGGAGCTGGTCTGCTTTTTTACGTTCAGGTTTTTATGTTCAGAGCCAGTTTGGTGTCGTGGTGAAGTGCGCAGACTCTAATCTGGGAGAACCGGGTTTGATTCCCCACGCCTCCACTTGCACCTGCTGGATGACCTTGGGCAAGCCCTAGTTCTGATAAGAGCTGTCCTTGAAAAAGAGCAGTTTCTGTCAAGAGCTCTCTCAGCCCCACCTACCTCACAGGGTGTCTGTTGTGGGGAGGGGAAGGGAAGGGAGTTTGTAAGCCGCTCTGAGACTCCTTCGGGCGGGGTATAAATCCAATCTCCTCCTCCTCCCCCTCCCCCTCCTCTTCTTCTGTCAATAAGTGTTACCAAATCGCATCCCTGTCACACAGTCTCTCACCGTAACCAAAGTACGCCTGGAAAAAGCTGCCCTCTGAACTTTTCTACTGCTCGGAGAAGTAGGGAATATAAAACAAAACAAACTAGCAAACAAAGCAGGGATGGTTCTGGAGCATGCCCAAGCCCCCCCCCACCAGGCCCCCCTGACACCTGCTGAGCCACATGCCTGCGCATCCTGTGCATGAGCCCCCTTACCACCTGCTCTCACAGATGCCAACACCACCCACATGGCTGTTCCCTGGCGATGCTGGGCAGTGCCTACAACTGGAACCATGGGTGGTGGGGTGCTCGCAAGCAGGTGGGGGAAAGGAACGGGGGCGGGGGATACCTAGCCTTTCCACCAAACGACCATCTGGTCTGGAGAAAAAAATAGCTTCAGGACAAAAGGATGGCAAATGTACAGTCTACCCCACGACAATTACGCAACCGCGCATGTTGCAACACGTTTGCTGTGAAATTCGGGAGGGCAACGTATGACGGGACGTCAGCAATGCCTGTATGGAAAAAAGAAAAAGAAATGAAAAGTTCCAGATGGTCCCTATGTGGCACAAACGGTTCAGGGGTGTTCAAGCACGTGGGGACAGATTTCTTGGACCTTTTTCAGAGTGGTTCCGCGTATGCCTGGGCTTGGCCGATTATAACTGATTTGCAGCAATAAAAGCCGCACCGCACGGGATCCTTGCTGGAATTAGGGTTCCGTTAAGCTCGGGAGCATGGAATCGTAGAGAAGGCCCTCTGGCAAATTAGGCTAATGACTACGCTTTTCATTTCTCACAGGTCTCCCAAAGCAGAACACAATCTGTGTTTTCTCAGAAACGTCCTTTTGCGAACATTATTATTTCCCAAATGCTGTGTTTCCTTCTTCACTTGTTTCTCAGGCGACACCCACTGGCCTGTGTTCCCACCCCCGCACTGTATCCAAATTATTGTTCTCTTTTTTCATTACGACTCACAATGGAGAAGGCTCATATTTTAGAAACATGTATGCCTCTGCAGTGCATTATGAAAACAATGTGCCTCAGGGCCAGGGGCCGTTTCGTAGAAAAAGAGC
>NW_015210860.1:0-5140 GCF_001447785.1 Gekko japonicus | reverse complement strand
GGAGGTCCATCAATGGGTCCTGATGTGAATTGGGCCCACATGCTCCTGGGAAGTAAGCTGCCAGTGGGGGTCCTTCCAGTCCTCATCGGATGAAAAGTTTGATGTAGAGGTTAAGTGCGCGGACTCTGATCTGGGAGAACCGGGGTTTGATTCCCCACTCCTCCTCGTGCAGCTGCCGGTGTGACCTTGGGCCAGTCACAAGTTCTCTCAGAGCCGTTCTCTCAGGAGCAGTCCTCGAAAGAGCTCTCTCGGCCCCACCTGCCTCACAGGGTATCTGTTGTGGGGAGGGGAAGGGAAAGGAGACTGTGAGCCTCTTTGAGGCTCTGAGTGAAGGGCGGGGTGTGAATCCAGTCTCCTCCTCCTCCTCCTCCTCCTCCTCCTCTTCGTCTTCTTCTTCTTGTGAGAAGTCAGTCCCACTTGGTTCAGTGTCACTTACTCCCTAGTTAGTGTGTTTAGGGTCACAACATCCACAGCAGTCTCGGATGTCAGTGTCTCTCAGACTGATCTCCTTGCCAGGCTGTTGTGAGAGCAGAAAGGGGACCCCCCCCCCGTGTTCACCATAAGGGGGTTGGTTTCAACCGTTTATAAATGTATGATGTACGTTTTAATTTGTTATCCACCTTGGAAGTCCTTAGGTATATCCCTTAGGTGGGAAACAAATTTTTGTAAAATAAAGAAGCTCCTTGGAAGACTGGTGGCATAAAAACAGTAGAAACGGGAGGTGTTTCTGAAAGTCATCGAAAGCACGGGATAGACTTGTGCTCAGACATCGATCTGTCACCTTGTTTTTCTAAGTCTTCTTAAAATTCCTGTAAAACTGCTTCAGGGACTGGGACATAGAACATAGTATCCCAGGCGCTAGCAAACTGACACTGTCTGCAGCAGTGTTCCCTCTAAGCTGAGTTAGTGTGAGCCAGCTCACAGTTTTTTTAGCCTCCGGCTCACACATTTTTATCTCAGCTCAGGGAGGAAGGCTCCGGAGCCAACAGTCTCCTCCTCCTCCTCCTCCTCCTCCTCCTCTTCGTCTTCTTCTTCTTGTGAGAAGTCAGTCCCACTTGGTTCAGTGTCACTTACTCCCTAGTTAGTGTGTTTAGGGTCACAACATCCACAGCAGTCTCGGATGTCAGTGTCTCTCAGACTGATCTCCTTGCCAGGCTGTTGTGAGAGCAGAAAGGGGACCCCCCCCCCGTGTTCACCATAAGGGGGTTGGTTTCAACCGTTTATAAATGTATGATGTACGTTTTAATTTGTTATCCACCTTGGAAGTCCTTAGGTATATCCCTTAGGTGGGAAACAAATTTTTGTAAAATAAAGAAGCTCCTTGGAAGACTGGTGGCATAAAAACAGTAGAAACGGGAGGTGTTTCTGAAAGTCATCGAAAGCACGGGATAGACTTGTGCTCAGACATCGATCTGTCACCTTGTTTTTCTAAGTCTTCTTAAAATTCCTGTAAAACTGCTTCAGGGACTGGGACATAGAACATAGTATCCCAGGCGCTAGCAAACTGACACTGTCTGCAGCAGTGTTCCCTCTAAGCTGAGTTAGTGTGAGCCAGCTCACAGTTTTTTTAGCCTCCGGCTCACACATTTTTATCTCAGCTCAGGGAGGAAGGCTCCGGAGCCAACTGATTCATGCAGTAGCCAAAAATCGCTCGCTCACCACTTTAATGCCAGGAGCTCACAAAGCAGAATTTTTGCTCGCAAGACTCCACAGCTTAGAGGGAGCATTGGTTTGAATGCGGGTCTCCTAGATCCCAGACCGACGCTTTCACCACTACAAGAGAGTAAAAAGCCCAGTAGCACCTTTAAGACTAACAAACTTTGTGGTAGCATAAGCTTTTGAGAAACACAGCTCTCTTCATCAGACGTCTCTTGCGTCTGATGAAGAGAGCTGTGTTTCTCAAAAACTTATGCTACCATAAAGTGTGTTGGTCTTAAAGGTGCTACTGGGCTTTTTGCTAATTTGCAGCAACAGACTAAGATGGCTAACTCCTCTGGATCTTTAACCACAATGTCTCCAGTGTTCCCTCGAAGCCGAGTTAGTGTGAGCTAGCTCACAGTTTCCTAGCCTCTGGCTCTCGGGAAGGATGGCTCCAGAGCCGTGTTCCCTCTAAGCGGAGTGAGTGTGAGCTAGTTCACAGTTTCCTAGCCTCTGGCTCTCGGGAAGGATGGCTCCAGAGCCGTGTTCCCTCTAAGCGGAGTGAGTGTGAGCTAGTTCACAGTTTCCTAGCCTCTGGCTCTCGGGAAGGATGGCTCCAGAGCAGTGTTCCCTCTAAGCTGAGTTAGTGTGAGCTAGATCACAGTTTTTTAGCCTGCGGCTCACACATTTTTTGTCTCAGCTCAGGAAGGGATGGCTCCAGAGCAAACTGATTCATGCAGTAGCCAAAAATCCCCCGCTCACCACTTTAATGCCAGGAGCTCACAAAGCAGAATTTTTGCTCACAAGGCTCCACAGCTTAGAGGGAGCATCGCCATCCCTTCCTGAAATTATGAGTTCTGAACAGGCTGCCGAGCAGTTTTGTTTTCAGAGCGCAACCTGGGAGAGGAAGGGCGACATTGGAATATAACCTTCTCCCACGCAGGAGTCCCACAAGGTCCGCTCCCTGGCCATCTGTCTCTTCGGAAACATCCTGGGGACCGTAAACAGCCACAACAAAGCCAAGATGAGGGAGCACGCCCTCCAGAGCCTGGTCCCGCTCCTGATGCACCTCCACGACCGAAGCCCGATCGTGATTGCGGTAGGCACCTTGCGGCGTTTCCGTGTTGTGAAGCGTTAACGAGCTTCGTAGTAGAGAGGGCCTCAGTCCATGTGGGGAGGTGCAAAAGCCAGAAAGGGTGGCAGTGCTGCGTTTGCATGCCTGCTGGAGTGAAATATTCTGGGTTCAGATGCGTGGAAGCGATCAGCTCATCGTTTATCAGTGATTCGGCAAGAGAAAAAAGAAGACTGCGGTCCCTGGCCGAAACCAGGCATTTATGCCTGAAAAGGGTTACATGAGAACATAAGAGACGCCCATGTTAAATCAGGCCAGTTTTCGACCCACGAAAGGACTTGTCCTTTTATCCCATGATTTTTGAGCTTACTTAGGAGCCTTTGATGAGGAACTTTATCAAAAGCTTTCTGGAAGTCACGGTAAACAATATATGTTGGGTCCCCCTTGTCCACATGTTTGTTCACCCCCTCAAAGAACACTAACAGGTTAGTGAGACAAGATCTTCCCTTACAGAACCCATGCCGAGTCTGCCTCAATAGGTTTTGTGCATCTATGTGCCCCAAAAACACCCCACTACCAACGATAGGCTATTTACACTCTATTGTCTCCCAACTGGTTTACTCTAGGATCCCTGGTCCGTTCTAGGATCCTGGCAATCTATTGTTACGCATCCTAAGCTCAGTCCTTTGGCAAGGGCCCCTTGACCAAAAAAATAAAATAAATACTGGATATGGGCCTGCTGGCCAACCCTAAGTGGCCATCGCTGTATTCTCTGGCAGCGACCACAGCAGCAGGTGTCACGAGTCATGACTCAAGCACCTTCAGAGGAGATCTATAGTCACACGGACTGGTCTGTTGTCCACCGCACAGCCCCCGGATGGCCATTTCAAAGTCATTTTCTCAGACGAATCCCGTGTTCTTCCACCAGAAACGCCGCGTTTGTCCTGAGCAGAAAGATGGAAATGTGCAATTTGTGACAGTCCTATCCCCCCCCCCATCCCAAAATAAATACTGGATATGGGCCTGCTGGCCAACCCTAAGTGGCCATCGCTGTATTCTCTGGCAGCGACCACAGCAGCAGGTGTCACGAGTCATGACTCAAGCACCTTCAGAGGAGATCTATAGTCACACGGACTGGTCTGTTGTCCACCGCACAGCCCCTGGATGGCCATTTCGAAGTCATTTTCTCAGACGAATCCCGTGTTCTTTCACCAGAAACTCCATGTTTGTCCTGAGCGGAAAGACGGAAATGTGCAATTCGTGACAGTCCTATCCCCCCCCCATCCTGCCCTCTCTTTCTGCAGGCCTGTTGGGAGACCCTCTCCAGAGTGGCTATAATCCTCAACTTCAGGAAGCTCCAGCCGCTGATCCTGAATAGGGACAAGTGGTCCATCTGCCTGGTCATTGTAAGTTGCCTTTCTCTGTTTCCCATTCCTGACCATTCTCCCACTGGCTGCGAACACTGGCAGCCCCCCCCCACCTGAGAATTTGGAGGGAACTTAATCAAGACTTCTGTAACCCCGTGAGTCCCAAGGGCCAGGTTCATAGTCTAGAGCAGTGATGGCGAACCTTGTAGAGACCGAGTGCCGAAGCTGCTACCCAAAACCCACTTATTTATCGCAAAGTGCCAACACAGCAATTTAACCTGAATACTGAGATTTTACTGTAGAAAAAACAACTCATACATTAACTTAAGATGATCCAAACAAAGTAAGGAAAGGAATCCCAAATGCTTTCATTTACTTAAAATTATTTGGCAGAGAATCCGACACTTTAATGATGGTCTGGGCCTGGCTGGGGCGATAGCACTTGTGCCCACAGAGAGGGCTCTGAGTGCCACCTCTGGCACCCGTGCCATAGGTTCGCCACCACTCGTCTAGCGTAATGTTCATAAACTCAAGAAGAAGAATAAGAAGAAGAGATTGGATTTATAACCCGCCCTTCACTTGGAGTCTCAGAGCGGCTTACAAACACCTTTCCCTTCCCCTCCCCACAACAGACACCCTGTGAGGTGGGTGGGGCTGAGAGAACTCTGACACAAACGGCTCTTTTTCAAGGACAGCTGTGCCAGAGCTTGTGACTGACCCAAGGTCACATCAGCAGGTGCAAGTGGAGGAGTGGGGAATCAAACCCGGTTCTCCCAGATTAGAGTCCGCGTACTTAACCACTACACCAAACTGGCAAAATATAAATCCTCTCAAGCACGGAGGCAACCTTATAGCATCTACTTCTTTGAAGTGGGGTCAATTGGCTGTGTGGCGTTATCTCCCCTGTCTCCAGACCGGAGAAATGCATTCCAATCTACCATTCCAAATTACATTACATTCTGCTATTCATTATGTTACATTACAATCCACTATTCTTATCTATTATACCACATAAGAAATAAAATAAAATAAACAGGACGTATAGCCCTTCTGGGGGACTGGT
>NW_015210859.1:0-4048 GCF_001447785.1 Gekko japonicus | reverse complement strand
TCAGCGTGGCTGAAGAATTAGGAGATTTATCGCTTTTAAATTGTGAGCATGTGCCAATCTCTCCTTATATATAATTGAATAGTGGGTGCCAAAGTTCTAATTCTAAAATGCACTCCCTTTCTAAATTTGGCCCCTTTAGTGTATGGACGCTTGAACTGTCAGTCAGAAGACGCTGGCTGGGTTGACTGGCTGCTTTGTGCAGTCCCGCCCAGCGTTTCAAGGTCTTTTGCATATGGAAGCTGATTGGACTTCACTCCATTCCACACCTCAAACTCCTCCCCCTCCCGCAAGGCAGTTGGAATGTCAGTTGCATATGGAACCTGCTGTATTCTGGTGGTGTGCAGGTCCCAGGTTCATGTTTTAAAAGCAGACTGACACTGTTTGCCCAAAGCCAGAGCACTCTCCCAGAGCCTCTTTCTAGATCCCGTTGTATTTATTTCCACAACGGGCCTTATTTCTAGTTTTAGCCATATTACTTTACTTGGAGAATTTTATTAGGGTTATCAAGATGTATTCTAAGTCTACCTGTTGCTTATATCTTTATAAAATCACTTTGGGGACCAATCATTTTATTCAGAGAACAATCATGTGGTATTTCTCTCTGTTTCTCTGTAAAACATTCAGTCAGAGAAGACTTTAGGTGAGATATTTCTGGGCACGTGTGCGGGACTTCAAAACTTTGCATAGAAGCAGCAGCAGCAGAAGAGATTGGATTCATACCCCGCCCTTCACACAGAGTCTAGGAGCAGTTTACAATCTCCTGCTCTTCCCCTCCCCACAACAGACACCCTGTGAGGTAGGTGGCGCTGAGAGAGCTCTTTTCAAGAACTGCTCTTGAGAGAACAGCTCTGAGAGAACTGTGACTGACCCAAGGTCACACAGCTGGCTGCATGCGAAGGACGGGGTGAGGAATCAAACCCGGTTCTCCACATTAGAGTCCACCACTCTTAATCACTACACCAAACTGGCTCTCGTAGCATTCTGCCAGTCCACTAAAACGTGGTGTGCCTTAAATGTCATGTATTTAGCTAAGTTTGGGGAAATGTTAGGGGACTTGATTTTTGTTGCATGCATTTTTTTCTTCTGTGGTAACAGGATTAACTTTTTACCTACCAAATTCTTGCCTAATAAAAAGAGTTATTGTATTTCAAATGAAGGCATTAACTGCCAAGAAGTTCTCTCGTTGCTTTGCTGGCTAAAGATCAGATGCGTAGACTTGGCTATCTAAGATAAGTCTCTCTCTTTTACCTCACGTGGATCCAATAAGTGTCTCTTCCACAGTTCCGCTAATGAGGGAAATTCTCACAGAGTGGCGCAGATCCCTACAAACTGGGCATGAATTTGATATGACATTCCGCAGGGAGAGGAGGCAAGAAGGGGTTGTAAAGTAGAAACGCCTCAGCCTGTTTTGAGTCCCAGCACTAAACGGTGAGTTCAGTTCAGGTGACTCAATGGAGAGAAGTGCAAAGTCCTACACTTAGGTACAAAAAAACAAAGGCACATGGTATGTAGGGCTGTCTTTCGGCTGTGCTCAGTGCAGAATGTAGGGGGTTGGACTAGATGACCTGCAAGGTCCCTTCCAACTCTAACATGCTATGATTCTATGACTCGTGGTGCTCTCGGCCACATCCCAAACACCCACCCCTCCTGCAAGACCTATGTGTTTCCAGGGGGCCTGCCTAGGAGACTCCTTGGAGGCGAGAAGCAGAGGGGGGGTTCCCTCAGAGCAGTTCGATGGAGCAGATGGCCGGTGGTGGGAATGGACGCCCCCAAGCTCTCCATTCCAAGAGCTCCCATCTTCCCCTGTGCCCTTAGGTTCTTTCTGGAAACTCTCCAGGCCGGCCTGCCCTGAAGCGCAGTGGATTACAGCGGTGGTGGAAGACCGAAGCCGAGGCGTTAGCGCTTCCAGGAGGAGCCTACCTCGGCATGCCTGGCTTCAGGCAGTCCTGCAAAGGGTGCCCGCCGGGGCTGCCTGAGAGCTCCACACAGGAGCTGTGTGAGAAGCCAAACAGACTCTGAGCAATGCCCCCTCTAAGCTGTGGAAAGTCTTGTGTGAGCAAAAATTCTACTCTGTGAGCTACCGGTATTAAAGTTGTGAGCGAGCGATTGGGCTGCTGCATGAATTAGCTTGCTCTGGAGCCCCATCCTTCCTGAGCCGAGACAAAAATGTGTGAGCCGGAGGCTAGAAAACCGTGAGCTAGCTCACACTCACTCAGCTTAGAGGGACCACTGACTGAGTGCTGAGACGCCCCCCTTCTGCTGCCAAGGCAGCTCCAGAATGCAGACAGCCGAGCCCTTCAAAACTCCGACTCAGCAATCCCTGCTTCGTGGAGAGGGGCTGAGCAGCTTGCTAAAGAAACTGGTAAAGAAACCATTCGCTGTCTGATAAATGCACGAATCACATTTCCCCCAGGGAAGCAGGGAATGCCTCCCCCATAACTGCTGAGGCCCCTTGCCTCTTCCCCTGGGACTGGCCCCCTCCCCATCATGGGATTTGGGCCGCTTCCGTCACTCCCTGCCAGCCCAGGCCAAGTCGGGCTAGGACGGAAAGGTTCTCCTTTGCGCATTTCCCCAAGCATGAAACTAGGAGCAGTTGGGGGCTTAAAAGAACAGCTTGTCTGCGACTGGGAGGGGCCACGTCTGGCTGACCTGTCCATCCCCCCCCACACAACACGAGAGGAGTGAGGCCAGCACGTCCACGGCAGCTGTGCCCAAGAGCCCCGGGGTGGCTCAGCTCTCAGCCCAGGCCGTGGAGCGAGGGAAACACCAGGTGGGTCAGGACAAGAGGCTGGCTCTGCCCAGGGCCCGAGGGATGGCAGCAGAGGAACCTGGCGACAAATGGCCAAAACCTCTCCAGCCAAGTAGAGAAGGGCTGGGGGGGGGTCTCCTCCCTCCCGGCTCCTTCCCCGGAAATCCATGCCCCCCTTCCCCTAACCTCTGGTCACATCCCCTGAGAGCAGCAGGCCGCCTTCTGGGCCTCCGGTTAGAGCAGGGAGAGCAGCGGAGGTGGGTGCCGGTCAACAGGGTGGGCCAGGTGAGGTTGCCAGGCAGCCCTGGCCTCGGAGCAGGCTGCGTGGCAGAAATCCACCGGTCAGGCTTCCCAGTTTGAGGAGAAGCCAACCCACCTGGCAGATCTAGCCGGTCAAAAGCACAGCCGCAGCCGGCGGCTGGAGAGTTGGCAACCCACCTCCTGCTTTTGCCCAGAGGCAGCCAAACTGGCCGGGGAGGTTGGCTGTTCGGTGGGCCCCTAAGCCTCAGAATCCCTCCCCCCCCATGGGATTTACCTGGGTACCTGCCGTGCGAGGAGAGCGGTGTCGCCATGGAGACAGGAGTTCTGTTGACAGGCCAGGCTGTCCGGGACCAACAAGGAAGCTCCGCAGCCCTAGCCTCCGCCCAGCCCAGCCCAGGCCAGCCCTGCAACACCTTGGAGCCCCCTCCTGCATGGGGCGGGGAGGGGCTGGGAGGGGGACCAGGGTGTGGGGAGGCCCCTTCTCTGGAGACGACCGACTGGGTGTCTCGGCCGGCCGGGATGGTTCTTCTTGTGCGGTGCGATGCAGAAGGGGCAGGATCGCCCCCCTCCCCCCCTGTTCCTGTGCAGCCCGGCCTGTCTGGAGGGGCTGCTCTCCTCTCCTCGTCACTCTCACCACCACCCTCACCACCACCGTCCACACAAAGCCCTCCTTGGCTCCCTTGCTGAGCGTCAACCAGCACCCAGGAGCGGGGCCAGAGAAACCTGCAGCCCACTGGGGGGGGGTCTGTTTCGACTGCCTGCTGCAGGGAAACTGGGACCCCCGAGGGCCCCTGCAGCAGCGGAGGGCCTCCTTGGAAGCGGGAGGGGCCTGGGGCGCACCCCCGCCGCAGGAGAAAAGCAGGGCAGACACACCTAAACAGTTCCAGAGGTTATTCATACCGGTCTGCTGCCTGTAGAAGAGCTCCATCGGAGTCCAGCGACACCTTCCTTCCTTCCTTTCTCCTTCTTCTTCTGCTGTCAAGTCACAGCTGACTCACGGCGACCCCCTACCCAGTGGGGTTTTCAAGGCAAGAGACA
>NW_015210858.1:0-9576 GCF_001447785.1 Gekko japonicus | reverse complement strand
ACTTACAAAAAATAGAAGGACATTTCACAGGACATATTCAGTAGTTACATTTATTTTATCGTGAACGGATCAACTTCAAAAAGGTTAACTTGCTACAGCTCCAAGCCAAGGTAAGAGAGAGAAAAGAAGAAAAGAGGTCCCATACAGATGAAACAGAAGGCAAACAAGGACGAAAGAGGCTCAACATCTGACCAATGAGAGGGCAGGGCCAACTGCCAAGTGTATCCCAGTGAGAGAATTCTATTAACCCTTTCCCTCCCAGATCCTCTTGCATGCAGAGTTATAATATCCAACAGAGACAACGCTGGAATGATCTATGTACATGGATACAGTGTTTGTCAGTAGTTGAGCTCTGGATCCCTAACTCGCCTCATCCTCAGGTTTGGAAACAACTTTATAAAGGGAAGAAGAAGAAGAAGAAGAAGAAGAGATTGGATTTATACCCCGCCCTTCACTTGGAGTCTCAGAGTGGCTTACAAACTCCTTTCCCTTCCCCTCCCCACAACAGACACCCTGTGAGGTGGGTGGGGCTGAGAGAGCTCTGACACAAATTGCTCTTTCAGGAACAGCTGTGCCAGAGCTTGTGACTGACCCAAGGTCACATCAGCAGGTGCAAGTGGAAGAGTGGGGAATCAAACCCGGTTCTCCCAGATTAGAGTCCATGCATTTAACCACTACACCAAACTGGCTCTTTGGAGAAGATAAGGACAGAAAATATGCCATACACACAAGTATACACAAGTATAGCCAGTCTAATAATATATCACTACTAAAAGCCATCCTACCCTTCCTGCAAGGAGCTCAGGGTGGCATACATAATTTGCTCCACCTTCGTTTTATCCTTACAACAACCCTGTGCGGTAGGTTAGGCTAATAGAGACTGACTATACCGAAATAACAAAGAACACATCATGGCAGATTGTTTGTTTTAACCTTGGTCGCCCAAGAACTAATCTGACATGTTTGTCTTCAGACTTCACTGATAACAACAACAAAACAACAATAATAATGATCACCACCACAGGAATGATAAAAGGGTTGGAACACTTTCCCTATGAAGAAAAGTTAAAGCACTTGGGGCTCTTTAGCTTGGAGAAACGATGGCTGAGGGGTGACATTATCGAGGTTTATAAGATTATGCATGGGACAGAGCAGGTAGAGATGGAAGTACTTTTCTCCCTTTCTCACAATACAAGAACTCGTGGGCACTCCATGAAATTGCTGAGCAGTTGGGTTAGAACGGATAAAAGGAAGTACTTCTTCATCCAAAGAGTAATTAAGACATGAAATTCACTGCCGGTTGCGGCTACAACCATGGACAGCTTCAAGAGGGAATTGGATAAGCGTATGGAGCAGAGGTCCATCAGTGGCTATTAGCCACAAGGTATAGATAGGAACTCTCAGTCTGGCGCAAGTGATGCTCTGTATTCTTGGTGCTTGATGAGGGGGGAAACAGTGGGAGGGCTTCTAGTGTCCTGGCCCCACTGCTGGACCTCCTGATGGCACCTGGTATTTTTGACCACTGTATGACAGAGTGTTGGACTGGATGGGCCACTGGCTTGATCCAACATTGGCTTCTCTTATGTTCTTATGTAATGAATATCCTGCTTCTCCATGAATAGGGAAACCAACTCATACAAAAACAAATTAAAGGAATATTGCATTAGTCAGCACTTTAGAACAGGTTCAACTTAAGAACTGAAGAACAAGTTCAGAGAATCAACAAACGACGAGTGATCCAGAGATGGTAGCAGAAGGCAAAGAAGTCCATTTAATATCCGGATCCCTTTCCCCCAAAGAGTTTCACCAGTGCCCGTTTCACATCCTTGTTCCTCAAGCTATATATCAGAGGGTTGAGCATGGGAGTCACAGCTCCATAGAGAAGAGAGACCATCTTGTCCCCGTCAGAGGTATATTTGGACTTTGGTTGCAAGTACATGGCCATGGCTGAACCATAGAAGATGCCAACAACAGCTAGGTGAGAGCTACAGGTAGAGAGAGCCTTGCTCCATCCTTGGTTGGAACGGATTCGCCAAACAGCCAGTCCAATGCGCGAATACGTCACCAAGATGAAAGTGAACGGTACAATGAGGACCAGTACACTGCTGATAAAAGATACAATATCACTGAAGTGGGTGTCTCCACAGATCAGCTTGCCAACTGTTTGGGCCTCACAAGTGAAGTGGTTGATGACATTAGAGCCACAGAACCGTTTAGGGCCTGTGACCGTTGGGATGAGAGTCAGGATAAAGCCAGTGCCCCAAGTTCCAATGGCCATTTGGACACAAACTCTCCAGCTCATGATCACTGTGTAGTGTAGGGGGCTGCATATGGCCACAAAGCGGTCATATGCCATGACAGCAAGGAGAACACACTCTGTGGTACCTAGGTACAGGCTTATGTGTATCTGGGCCATGCAGGCCAGGAAGGAAATGGTTGTTCTCTCTGTGGTGAAAGTAACCAAGACCTGTGGGAGGCTGCTGCTGGTGTAGCAAATGTCTAGGAAGGAGAGGTTGCTGAGGAAAAAGTACATGGGCGTATGCAGATGGGAGTCAGTAATGATCAATATAACCATCAGGCCATTCCCCAGCAAGCCGATGAGGTAGACTGCCAGAACAATCCAGAAGAAGATAGCCTGAGCCACAGGATGGTTTGAAAGACCAAGCAAAATGAACTCAGTTACCACCGTCTCACTGCTGTTCTTCATCATCTGCTTCACATCTTCTTTCCTGGGCAAGGAGTTGTGTGAGGAGACTGCGTTAACGTCTAGGCTGTCAATTGGAGAAAATGGGTAGTTGAAGATTAAAAAGAACACTCACTAGTTAATAGTCATGAGCCTAAGTCAGAGGAAGAAGAAAGCCATAAAAGAAAAGAAAAAAACAACAGAGTTTTCCTGTTCCTGTTTAGGTTTTCACATTTTATTAAAATTAAAAGTTGGACTTCTCTTGGTTGTAGGCATGCCTGAACACATGGAATGGAGGATTTCATCGAATCCATATTGGATTTCTGCTGCAAAGTTTAAATTAAAGTTTCTTTTTTACCCTCTGTATCATAAATTTTCTGTATTCTTGCAGGGCAACAATTCTGTCTCCTTGCAGGCAAGGCGGGATATAAATCGAAAGTAATAAATAAAATAAATAAATATTAAAATAGACTTGACTTTGACTTTAAATTTTTTTGTAAACCTGAACAGTTGCTTCTCACTTACATGCTTAGTTGCAGTCTGACTGTTCCCTGGAAGGCCAGATAATGAAAATGAAGCTCAAATACTTTGGCCACCCAATGAGAAGGGAGCACTCCCTGGAGAAGACCCTGATGCTGGGAAAGATTGAAGGTCAAAGAAGACGGGGACGGCAAAGGATGAGATGGTTGGACAGTGTCATCGATGCAACGAACATGAAACCGAGCAAACTTCAGAGGACAGCGGAAGACAGGAGAGCCTGGCGGGATCTAGTCCATGAGGTCGCGAAGAGTCGGACTCGACTGTGCAACTGAACAACAACAACTGTGGCTGAGGCACTGCAGTAATGTGGATGCTTTACCACAGGATGTCTCCATAGTTAACCCGCATCAGGGTGTGCTGTGTGGATGCTATGCCCCATAACACTTTCAGTTGGTTCAATTAGAGGCAGCACCATCTCACTCCAAGCCGCCAGTGTGACCATGGCCTAACTCTCAGTAACATAGACAATGATGACAGAGTTTATGGAGTGATAATCATTTGTATGTTATAGAAAGTGACATGAAGTCACAGCTGACCTACACCAACCACATAGTGTTTTCAAGGCACAAAACAAACAGAGGTGGTTTGCAATTACCTGCCTCCATGCAACAACTCAGGGCTTTGTTGGTGGTCTCCCAGCCAAGTTCTACCTAGGGCTGACCCTGCTTAGCTTCTGAGATCTGATGAGATCCAGGCAGTTTGAGCTATCCAGGTCAGGGCGATTATTGTCATAAAGAGAGCCAGTTTGGTGTAGTGGTTAAGTGCGCGGACTCTAATCTGGGAGAACTGGGTTTGATTCCCCACTCCTCCACTTGCACCTGGCTGGATGACCTTGGGCAAGCCATAGTTCTGATAAGAGCTGTTCTTGAAAAAGAGCAGTTTCTGTCAAGAGCTCTCTCAGCCCCACCTCCCTCACAGGGTGTCTGTTGTGGGGAGGGGAAGGGAAAGGAGTTTGTAAGCCGCTCTGAGACTCCTTCAGGTAGTGAAGGGCGGGGTATAAATCCAATCTCTTCTTCTCTTCTAAACCACTGTGATATGGGCTTGGTGATGACTGATACACAAACATCTATACATACATAATGCACAACCGAACTTTTCAAGTTCATGTTTAGTTGAGCCCATTGTACAAGGAGAGAATGTGCTCTTCCTAAGAAGACTGAGTAGAGGAAAATGCAATTCCTCTTTCAAACCATTAATCACTCACGTATGCAGCCTTGTTTTGGGACCTCATGATTTGATGTGCAGGACTAGCACGGACTGGAGGGAAGCTCAGTTAAGCAGAAGTCCAGTGGCAACTTATTAACTAACAACTTTTCTTCCAGAATAAGCTTTGGGGGAGTCAGAAGAACTCACTTTATCAGACGCATGGCTGGTACATCCATAGGAGATACATATTTATGCTATAAGCTACAAGCGGCAGAAGGATGGGAGTAGACACATCTTAGACAGGGAGCAAGTTGGAAACAGTAACCAAGCAAAGAGAAATCAATCTGTTCAGGGTGAGTGAAGAACCCTTCTAATTGTTGAAGACGGGCAGAGCAAGATTAACATAAAATCGGATGATATCAAGCAAGGCACAGTGTGAAACATGATGAGCACCAACAAATTAGCATCTGGAAGGGCAGGTACTATCACAATTTGGCCCTTCACAGATGCTACTTATTTCTGCTTTTTTATGCTTTATCCTGTCTCTTCCTTGATTTCATCTGATTTCGTGTGAATCCTACTCTGTCCAGCTCCAACATTTTTCACCCATTCTGAATAGATTGATCTCTCTTTGGTTATCAGTTCATGCCAGCTGAGGTATTAGAACCTTCCTCCTAGAGTGAGAACACCCAACCCAAGCTTTTGTTCAAGGCTACGGGAGAGATGAATGAATCTAAATTAGCACTCTTGGGTCAGATTCTCCCTTTGCATTTCCTTTTATAGGAGAGTAGTAGATCGACAACAGTACATTCGGGAAGATTAAAACGTCCCCCCCACACACACATTTCCCCAGATATGGTAATTTTTAATGTGAGATCTTTGGGCATCTACTATTTTGCATTGCAACTGTCCTGTTTACAGAGAGCCAAAGGTCACTGTTGACACATGATAGCATACATAGGAGAGGAGCAAATGCATAAGCCCAAGACTGTATAGCTGATATTATTAGGTCTTGCATTAATATTGCCATGAATATCTATGGGAATCTCAGGACATACGCCACTGAACTAATTTTTGACTCCCTCCTTCTAACCAGTATTATTTTCAGCACCCTTCAGAAGTAAAACCAGCATATCGCTCACAGGCTGCCTTTCATGCACTTATCTCCTGCGCATTGTTCCTGTGTCTGGATGAAAACTACTGGATTTCAGCAAGAAGCACAAAGATTGCTCTGGGAGCCGGCTGCAGCTGTTAGTTAAGCAAAACAATTGCTGAGATGACTAGGGCTCTGCAAGAAAAATCCTGCAACTACAAAAAAAAGAGTTGCTATAATGTAATATACCACTTACTGCTAATGCAGCACAACCAAAGGATATGTGAAATGAGAAATCCCTAGGCAGACCTCCGGTCAATTTTATTAGCAATAATAAATAAATAGTAAAAAAGCAGTGGAAGGCCCAGATTTTGGGCCAAGTCTGTATCCTTGGTAGAGAGGGGTTCATTCTTCTCCACTATGCAATATGTCTGAAAGAGAACACTCCCTCCAACACAACTGGATGGGCATGAAAGGTAGCTCTCATAGAAGCACATAACAGCTAAAAGCTGTCCCCTCACATCTCCTTTTAGCTACTGAGGAAATGTAAACCCTTCTCTTTAAAAGGTAATCTTTAAACTCTTGATTTTAAAAGGACATCAGTACTTGGTATGGTAGGAGCTGCGGTGGCTCAAGTGGTTAAGACGCTGAACTGCAGGCTGTGGAAGGTCAGTAGTTCAGCAGTTTGAGACCCGGGTGCCGCATGATGGAGTGAGCTCCCTTCTCTAGTTCCAGCTCCTGCCAACGTGGCAGTTCGAAAGCAAGAAATTGCAAGTAGATAAATAGGTACCACTTCGGTGGGAAGGTAACAGCATTCCGTGCGCCTTGGTGTTTAGTCATGCTGGTCACATGACCACAGAAACGTCTTCGGACAGCGCTGGCTCTTTGGCTTTGAAACAGAGATGAGCACCGCAACCCTAGAGTCCGATTCGACTGGCTTTCGAGCAAGGGAACCTTTACCATTACCTTTACTTGGTATGGTGATTAATCTTAATATTGTACCTCACTGTTTATAGCACTTGCTGTCTAATCCCACACAGAACGACTCCACATTGAGCCTATCGACTGCCGTGGATTTAGGCCGGAGTAACTCTGCAAAGAACAGCAAAGCTCCACGTTTCCAAGTCCACTGAAGTCAATGGGCTTGGAAGAGTAACTGTGTTTTAGGATGGCACTGGTATAATGCCATTCTGAGCAGAGTTACACCTTGCTAAGCCACTGAATTCAGTAGACCAGTTCTGTTCTCGCTGTATGCAAGAAACGGGGAAGAAATTATTTGGCCTAGTGAAAGATTATACACTGAGTCTTGGGAAAATCAAATCCTTGCTTTCAAGAAATGTGTGAAAGTTCTGGCTCACTTTAGTTCAGTTATACAAGCCCAGAGAGTATGCTTTGCCCAGTCCACCACCCCCAGCATCTCTACATTTCTAACCACCCCACCCTATGTAAAATTTCTAACAGTTCCTCATTACTGTAGATCATTTATGCTTGTCTGAACACTGCTCCTTCAGCTGTACTATATGGCAGATGTTGTGATCTGCCTTATTCGTACAGGCTTTGCCACTGTGACCTGAAAAGGGTTGACTCCTTGCCCGCCATGATACTGGCCCCAGGTAACCGCGTGAGCTTCATGGCAAAGTGGAGATTTGAACCTAGGTATCCCACCTTTGGTGGGAAGGTAACAGCATTCCGTGCGCCTCGGCATCTAGTCATGCCAGCCACATGACCACGGAAACACCTTTGGACAGCGCTGGCTCTTCGGCTTGGAAATGGAGATGAGCACCGTATCCCTAGAGTCGGATTCGACTGGCTTTCGAGCAAGGGAAGCCTTTACCTATCCCAGATCGTAATCCAACACTCTCAGAGAGGGACCATTGCTCAGTGGTAGAGCCTCTGCTTGGCACACAGAAGGTCTTAGGCTCAACCCCTGGCATCTCCAGTTAAAAGGATGAGGTTGTAGTGATGTGAAAAACCTCTCCCTGAGATCCACCACTCAGAGAAGATAGACCAATAGTCTGATTCAGTATAAGGCAGAGTCATGGGAAGCAGATAGGGACTGAACGTCTGAATTTGGATTCCACAAAGATCTCCTTCACCCTAGGAGTAAGTATAAACACTCACCTGTGTTGGAGGAAGTAGAATGGTTTGAACCAATTGAAGCTTGTCACCGGGTAGAGAAACTTGAATCTAATTTTTCCCCCTAGATGCTATGTTCCATTTTTACTTCAGAACCACATCGGAAAAGAAGAATGTCCTCAGGGTGAAAAAACGAGGGAGTGGGGGAATGCAAGCCCCCTCCACAGAACTGAGTTTGGCTGGAAGATTTTAAGAGAAGAACTCATCTTCAAGCTATTTCAGAATCATCAGTCTCAGTGTGTGGCGGTGAAAACCTCTTAGTTGCTTCCTAGTGATCCATATTTCTGTTTAAAGGAACTCTTCAGTTCAGGGAATTGTGAGTGTCTGGCTGCGTCCCATCGGAGTGTCCTCGAGCTCCAGGGACCAGATGAACCTAATAGGAAAATGGTGGCAACAGAGACAAAACCCACAGCACACAAGAGAACACGACTGATATATTGAAGCATTTTCAGGCCACTTTTCTCTCTGGAGGGATTCACGATAGCGTAGGGAAAAGGGGGGAAATGTCCAAGTCTAATGTGAACTAGTTCATGTCCTGTTTCTCACAAGCTAACAGGCAAAAGGTCTTTAGCTGGACCTCTGTCCCCATCCCTGGGCTAAATGGCTGCAGGAAGAGGGGGAAAATTAGACTAGCTATACCTTGGTCGATGTTCGCTTGCCACCAGAATAACTTCCCTCATTTCTCTCCTGTGTTCCTAGGCACAGATTAGATTTCAGCAATGTGGTGCAGTGGCTAGATTGTTGGACTAGGGTTTGGGAGACGCAGGTTCGAATCCCCATTCTGACATGGAAGCTCACTAGGTGATGCGGAGCCAGTCCCATACTCTCAGCTTTGCCTACCTCACAGGGCTTTGCTGAGGATGAAACGGAGGGGAGGAGAATGATGTAAACCACTTTGGGTCCCCAGAAGAAAAGTAGGATATAAATAAAATAAGTGAAATAAATAAACTCTCCACTGTACTGTCATCTGTGTATGTTGATGTATCAGAGTGGAAAGTGGATCTCGATCATTCGTGTTCTCTAAAGCCACCTGTAGCCATATAGCCCCCACCAGCTCAAACACCTTCCCCAGGAATGGAATATTAGCCACTGGGAGGTAGTTGTTTAGGTCACTTGGGTCCAGGATATCTTCTTCAGGAGGGGTCTCACATACACCTCTTACCAAGTGGCCAGAACTACATCCTTCCAAAGAGAGGCATTTATTAACTTCTAGATCCATAGAGGCTTAATGTGTAAATACAGGGAGTTGAACCTTTCATGTTGTTGTTGTTCAGTCGCACAGTCGAGTCCGACTCTTTGCGACCCCATGGACCAGATCACGCCAGGCCTTCCTGTCTTCTGCCGTCTTCTGAAGTTTGCTCAATTTCATGTTCGTTGCATCGATGACACTGTCTAACCATCTCATCCTTTGCCATCCCCGTCTTCTTTGACCTACAATCTTTCCCAGCATCAGGGTCTTCTCCAGGGAGTGCTCCCTTCTCCTTTGGTGGCCAAAGTATTTGAGCTTCAGTTTCATTATCTGGCCTTCCAGGGAACAGTCAGGGTTGATTTCTTTTAGGATTGATTGATTTGATCTTCTTGCAGTCCAAGGGACTCTCAAGAGTCTTCTCCAGCACCATAGTTCAAAAGAATCTATTCTTTGGCACTTTCAAAAGCATCTATTCTTTGGCATTCAGCCTTCCTTATGGTCCAACTTTGGCTTTGACCATACGGACTTTTGTTGGCAGGGTGATGTCTCTACTTTTTATTATGCTGTCTAGGTTAGTCCTAGCTTTCCTCCCATGGAGCAGGTGTCTTCTAATTTCATGACTGCAGTCACTGTCTGCAGTAATCTTGGATACCAGGAACGTGAAGTCTGTCACTTCCATGACATGGAAGTAAATAACATCACCTAGTCCAACACCTTCAACAACATTCTTTCCTCCCTCCCTCCCCCCCTGCCTCCCATCTTCTGTCCTCTCCCACTAATACTTTCTCC
>NW_015210857.1:0-3997 GCF_001447785.1 Gekko japonicus | reverse complement strand
GCTGTGGCAGTGATATTGCTTCACCCATACGGCGTAGAATCACAGCGTAGAATGCATTCAATGGGGCCTCTGCCAGGCGTTGATGAGGTGGAGTCTTCCAAGTTCCAGGTCCCTGCTTCGGGCGCCACTTGTTGACTTTTCGTAGGGTTCAAGAATGACACAGCACAATGATTTCTTGAAGCTGCAGCAGCTCTGTCTTTCCTTCTCTCTGTACCAAAGCTCTCTCAAGACTGTCTTCCCAACTGACAGGCTGCGCAGTGCTTTATTTAGAATCTAGCAGCTTACCCAAGGCACTGAAAAATGTTACTTTAGAAGCTTCTAACACAGAATGTTCTTCTCACAGGCAAGACAATCTTTGAATGTTGCAACTTTTATGGTCTCTGTAATTCATTGTGTTCTAAGAGGAATTTAGCAGTCTCATGCAAACTCAGCAAACCTTGTTTCCTGCTTTGCCAATCTCCCGGCGAGAGTGTCTCTGTGGGAATTCGAACTTTGGCCTGGGAAGTCTGAACTCATGACCCGGGTGTGCCTCGCAGGACTTTTGTTCAGACTCCACACAGCACCCCCCTTCCCCTCACTTGGAGGGAATTTGGCCTAATTATTTAGCTGGGTTGTGTGGGTCTGTTCCCATTGGCTTAATAGGTTTCACTTTCGTTGGCTTGGCTGAGTTTCTATTTCCCTGGGCTGAGTTCTATTTCCCTGGCCTGAGTTTCTATTTCCATGGGCTGAGTTTCTATTTCCCTGGCCTGAGTTCTAATTCCCTGGCCTGAGTTTCTGTTTCCCCAGCCTGACTGAGGGGAGTTGCCAGTCATTTTGTATTTCAGTGGCCATTTTGAGTAGGGCAGCCATTTTGTTTATGGGTTTATAGTGGGAGCGGAGTGGCATCCCTGTTTAGTTTTGTGGTTTCTACTTCTAACAGGACACTTGAGTGAAAAAGTGGTCATTTCGCATTTATCTTGATGGCACCCAAAAAAGGTAGTGGCCGGGCCAAGGGTAAACAACCTGCCCCTAAGGCACCGCCTAAGAGGCCGGCTTCTGCCCTTTCTTCTTCAGAGGATGAGGGTGGAGATGAGGTCCAACAAGCTATTCTATCATGTTTTCTGGCTGTGGAACAGGCCTCAGGTGTGGTTACCCCTCATGCTCCGGTGGGGCAGGGGCAGGCAAGGCACTAGGAAACTTGGTCTTTGGCTAATAAGCGTTTCCAAGCTGAAGTGCTGACTCGCTTGTCTTTGGTGGAAGGCAAGGTATCCACAGGTGCGGGTGCTGCTTCAGGAAGCGTGGGTCGTCAGGAAGGTGACGCAGCGGGACCGTCTGGCTCCGGGATGCCTTGTGGACCAGCTGAAACCCGGCCTCTCACGGTACCTGCAGCGGATGAAACAGGGAAGTCTGACGCTGGTTCTTCGGCCAGGGCTGCATGGCCTTGGGGGCCTTGCAGTGCTGCGGCTAGCCCAGCTCCAGGTGTGGTAGGTACCCTTGGTGGGCATGGCCCTAGTAATCAGTGGGGGTCACTGCAGGTGGGCCTGGCGGGGCCAGCCTCCTCGTATTCACAGATGCAGCCCTCAGGTTGCGTTTGTCACTGTGGCTCCCCTTTGCCTCATTGTGGGTTGCCTTATGCTTTCACACCTGCAGCGTCCCTCCCTCAAGGGGATGTTGATTTTCCCTTAGGCGATCACTTATTACCTGCTACAAAGGAAAAAATTATTAGGGGAGATTATGTTGATTTCTTTACCCTTCTTATTCGCGAATTGGAGAAGAAGGACAAGGATGACCTCAATGATAGGGACAAGGAGAAGATTAGGAGGATGAGGGTGGATTGAACTTGGGCCAACTGGGTGGCTGGATTTGTGATCTATGCAGGGGTGTTGGCACGGGTGCAACCCTGGAGGGCCGCCTCTTTGTCCCAGTACTTTGACATTATTTATAAGGGGTACACCGGGTTTATGGGCCCAGCATGGCTGCAGTATGATGAGGAGTTTCGAATGCGGGCAGCCATGAACCCTTCCCTGCGGTGGGATCATGTGCACACGCACCTTTGGCTTCAGCATATGTCCCCGGCCCACCCTAACTCGGGCGATAGGTCACATAGTGGGCATTTCGTGCAGTGGCAGACAGTAGTTCCCAACCCCCGCAGTGGTGCGAGGCAGGTGGTTCAACCCCGCCAAATATGTTGGGAGTTTGGGGCTCAGGGGGTCTGCAGTAGGAAGGCCTGCCAGTATTGGCACGAGTGCCCTCTCTGTGGCAGTTCTCACCCCTTTTCCGCTTGTTTCCAGGGCAAGCCCCGTAAAGGGCGACGCCAACCCGAGCAAGGCTCATCTAGCGGAAAAGGGGCCCAGTCCCATAAAATTGAAGTGCTTAGGGAATGGTTAACTTTTTATCCTAAGTGCACGGAGGCAGTTCAGCTGTTGCAAGGTTTTACATTTGGCTTTCACATTCCATGTCAGGGGCCCAGAGCTCCTTACGTGGCGCCCAATTTGGTGTCCATTCGTGGCATGGAGCATATTGTATGGCAAAAAATTGAGAAAGAAAAGGCCGAGGGTAGGGTGTTGGGCCCCTTTCCTGCTCCGCCTGTGGCTAATTTGAGGGTTTCCCCATTGGGTATAGTGCCTAAGAAGGCTCCGGGTGAGTATAGGCTTATACATCACCTGTCTTACCCGAGAGGCGCATCTGTTAACGATGCCATCCCTGAGTCCCTGTGTACTGTGAAGTACACATCCTTTGATCAAGCCGTACGGGTGGTGCGCCGCTGCGGGATGGGTGCGGAGATGGCCAAGTGCAACATTAAGTCTGCTTTTCGTCTTCTTCCTGTCCATACGGCAGATTTTGAGTTGTTAGGATTTCAGTTTGAGGGCCAATTTTACATGGACAGGGCTTTACCCATGGGCTGTTCAGTGTCTTGCGCACCATTTGAACGCTTTAGTTCTTTTTTAGAATGGGCTCTGTGGCGGCGCACAGGAATTCACTCGGTGGCACACTACTTAGATGATTTTTTGTTTGTGGCCCCGGGGGGTTCTGGACAGTGCTCCATCCTTTTGCAGGGGGTTTTGGACCTGGCAGAGGAGTTGGGTGTTCCCCTGGCACATGAGAAAACAGAGGGCTCGGTGCAGAAGCTAACCTTTCTTGGGGTTGAATTGGATACGGTAGCCCAGTCCTCTCAGTTGCCTGTGGCCAAGATTGAGGATCTGAGAGTGAGGCTGGCCAGTTTTATCCAAAAAGGGAAAGCCACTTTGAGGGAATTTCAGCAATTAGTGGGCCACCTCAACTTTGCTTGCAAAGTGGCGGCACCAGGGCGGGCATTTTTGAGGTGGTTGTGTGATGCTCCCAGAGGTGTGTGCCTCCCTCATTACAGGATTTGGATCACCAATGCAATCCGGGCGGACCCGAGATTCTGGCTCGAATTTTTAGATGCCTTTTGGAGGTACGAGCTGAAGTTGCAGGCGAGCTTGGTTCCACTCAGATGCATCTGGTTCTCTGGGATTTGGGGTGTATTTCATGCGGCATTGGTGCACGGAGGAATGGCCAGCAGAGTGGGTGACTGAAGGCCTGATGCATGACCTCACTTTTCTGGAATTTTTTCCCATACTTGTGGCGTTGTGGCTGTGGGGGGGGAGGTGATGACATTTTTGGTGTGATAACATGCAGTTGTCCAGGTTATTAACTCCCTCACATCCAGATCGCCCCGAGTTATGGCTTTGGTGTGGGCTTTTATTCTGCAATGCCTTCGGCTTAACATTCTGTTCCTGGCCAGGCACATGCCCGGGGTTGACAATGGGGTGGTTGACGCTCTTTCTCGCAAACAGATGAGGAGGTTTCGTCAGCTGGCCCCGGATGCCGACCCACAACCAGTACGGATGCCGCAGGAGGTCTGGTCAATTGGAGGGCCGAGGTCAGCAGGGCTATAGGCTTGGCCATTGCGCCAAGTACGAAGCGGGCATGTGACCGTGCGGTCCGCCAGTATTCGGAGCTATGGACTGTGCCAGTGGACCAGCTCTTGCATTTC
>NW_015210856.1:0-4039 GCF_001447785.1 Gekko japonicus | reverse complement strand
CTTGTGCTTATCTAATTCCCTCTTGAAGGAATTCACCAGCACAGGACCAAGACAGACAAGTGAATACAGACCATTACAGAAAGAGGTTAGGTCTTTACCATTCTTTTTCTAGGCAACTCACTAGGTTTGTGACCCCAGTTTTTATTACAGTTTCTATGTACCTTAAACGACTCCATTGTTTCCTTTCCATAGGCTAGAACTTTTTCAGTGAAACTTATTTTTTTTTAAATCCTAAATAAATCATCAGCAATTTCATCGTAGCTCGAAGTTTAGAGTCATTTGTCTGTAGCCAAAGAAGAGACATTTGTGCTTAGGGTGAAGATACATATGGGAAACGAGATCCATCAATTCGCACAGGAAATGAGATCATTACTCAACCTACAATCCCCTCCTCTTCCTTCCTTGACCTTTCCCTCCTCTTTATAAGAGGCTGGGATCTAAAATGCAATAAAGGGCTACCGAGTAGGAAGGAACTCCCAGTTTTGAAGCTTACAGTGTGATCTCCAATACATTCATTTACATATGACGAATCCCTAAAGCTTTATGCCAAACAGGGCAGGGTAGTGCATGTATTTGTACATCCTTGCAACCAGTGCTCCCTCTAAGCTGAGTTAGTGTGAGCTAGCTCACCGTTTTTTAGCCTTCAGCTCACAGATTTTTGTCTTTGCTCAGGAAAGATGGTTCCAGAGCAAACTAATTTAAGCAGCAGCCAAATCGCTCGCTCACAACTTTAATGCCAGTAGCTCACAGAGTAGAATTTTTGCTCACAAGACTCCACAGCTTAGAGGGAGCATTGGCAACCACCCTTTTGAAGTAAGTTAGGATAAGAAAGGGAGACCCGGCCCAAGGTCAACCAATGAGCTTTATTTCTTGTAGTAGGACCCAAACGTTGACAAAGTGCAAAGTATTTAAGTCATTTTCCCCCCTAGCAATGGGAGACGTAAACAAACGCCGTGATTAAAATTTGGTAGGGCAACTGAAAGCTAAATAAAAGGGCCACTAGCCTGAAGCCGCCCTGACCAGCCCAATCATGTCAGGTCTCAAAGCTAAGCCCTGGCTGGTATTTGGATGGGAGACCTCCGAGGAATACCAGGGTCATGACACAAAGGCAGGCAATGGCAAACCACCACTGAAACGTCTCTTGCTTTGAAACCCCTACAGCACGGGTGGTCGGGAGCCACATGCGGCTCTTTCACACATATTGTGTGCAGCGTTCCCTCTAAGCTGAATCAGTGTGAGCTAGCTCACAGTTTCTTAGCCTCCGGCTCACACATTTTCATCTTCACTCAGGGAGGAGGGCTCCAGAGCAAACTAATTTGTGCAGTAGACAGATCGCTCGCTCACAACTTTAGTGCCAGTCGCTCACAAAGTGGGATTTTTGCTCACGAGACTCCACAGCCTAGAGGGGGCGTTGACTGTGTGGCTCTCGCAAGGGGGAGATCGGTCTTCCCTTCCCCAGCCGGTGTTTCCCTTCCTGGGTAGGCTTGAGGTGGGGGAAGGAGCAGGGACGGAAAGCGACTTTGGCTTGAAATGCGTTCTCAAATAAATATGATCATCAATATCTATTTTTATCCCTTTTGTTTTTTTTATTTTTGGCAGTCTCGTTTAATGTTAATAAAAAGCACATTTGCATATTACTCACCGAAAACACGTCTGTAATACTTGTTCACCTCACGGGGCTCTCAGAGATCAGATGTTTATTCCACGCAGCTCTTATGTTAAGCAAGTTCGGCCACCCGTGCCCGACAGCGTCATCATAACTCACACTTCACAAACACAGCCTGAAGCGGCAACCCACAGCCTAACTGGTCGAGATCCGCCGCTCTCTTTTCTCCGCTTCCAAGCCAGAATCTGTGGTCACACCACTCCAACTCCCAGAGACACCGCCCCAAACCAAAAAACAGCCCCTCAGTTTCAGGTGGCTGAGAAAATCCAGTAAATAATTCTACAATATTCAACCTGCGATTACAGAACTTTAAGTTGCTCACAAGATGGTACATGACTCCCACACAACTGAACAAAATCAACAGCAGTAATGACCCTGCATGTTGGAAGAGATGCGGGCAGGCTGGGTCGTACCTCCACTGCTGGTGGAGTTGCCCGGAGATACGTCATTTCTGGAATGAGGTACAGCTTTGTGTTAATGAGATTACCTCGCAAAGAATCTCCTGTACACCAGAAATCATGTTGTTAAACAAATGGGACGACTCCATCAAGGTCGAAGCGAGGGTCCTTACGTCAGTATTGCTTGCAACAGCCAGATTTGGAAATCTCCCACCCGCCCAATGCTTACGGTATGGCATGACAAGCTATGGGAACAGTTTGTCATGGCTAAAATAGCAGATTTAAGCGGAGGATCTCGTCCGCCAAATACCACACCACACGTGAAGTTCAAAAGGCTATGGGCACCAGTTATAAAATATATGACAGAGCACGAAATACTTCCCTCAAATCCCAATTATCACAGGTGGTTGTTCCTGTAAATTGCCACAAACCCCAATCCTTCAATTAGAATAACATAAACGTTCGGTCTCTATCACACTAGCCCTAAACACGGCACACGGAGGCTCATGTGGTCCACTAAAGTACCACAGAGTAATGAATAAACACGGAGTTACCATAGTAAATATAGTTAATAGCCGGGATTGTCTTGTTATTTTTATAAATTGTACTCTCCCAATGGTTCTAATTCGTCTCTTGTTGTAATCTATACCTCCCTATTTTTCCCGGTTATGTTTACCGTGTTTTGTGCATTGTAAAAAAGTATAAAAATAAAATTAAGAAAAAGAAAATCCCAGCCAAAGAACCCCAATGCCTGCAAACTCAGTTTCACGGCAAGCCCACCGAACTCCCTGTTGCCCCATCCAATCATAGAAGCACAGAATCATAGAGTTGGAAGGGGCCATACGGACAATCTAGTCCAACCCCAAAGCATCTCTGACAAATATTCATCCGTAGAATAAATCCCTTAGAGAGAACTGTAGGTTGCAGTTGTACCACGTGACACCACACAAAGAACTGTGGATCACAAAATGGCCAGAGCCTCTTGAAGCCCAAAGGCGACGGGAGCACCTGCAACAGGCAATCCGTGGAACCCAGCGTTGCACAGCCGCGTGTGTTTGTTGATGCAAGTGGATGATCTGCCAAGAATCCCGAACTGATCCACCCCCTCTGGAGCGCTCAAAGGCTTCTAAACAGGACAAACTTGTTTGTTTAGTCCCTCCGATTTCCAGGCCGGCCTATCTAAAGGCCTCAGGGCACAGGCCAAGAGTACGATCACAAGGCAACAAAAACCAGCTATGTAAACTGTCCCCTCAACAAAAATGTTGGTCGTACAGCAAAGCTGCTGGACTCTGAGGGCTTTGGAGCACGTGCTCAGGCGATGGCTTTGGTGAGCCCCCAGGGGAAAGGAGCTGGCCAGCTGCAGGGTGCTGAGAGCCAGCGTGGTGCAGTGGTTAGACTGTCAAGACTGGGATCTGGGAGACCCAGGTTCGAATCCCCACTTCTTCCAAGGAGGCTCGCTGGGTGACCTTGGGCCAGTCACGCGCACGCTCAGCCTAACCTACCTCATAGGGTTGTCGTGAGGATAAAATGGAAGCAAAAACAATCCAAGCCACTTCAGATCCCCGTCAGGGAGAACGGAGTCAGTGGGGGGTCATGGTGCCCACAGGCATCATGTTGGGGACCCCTGCAATAATGCTTTTCAGGAGACGACAGACGGACGTCCACACTAACTACAGTTTTCCCAATGTGCACAGTTATCATACGACGCCAACATGGGCAATCCACAGATTTCCCATGAAAATACAGGTTCAGTCCATGCAAGCTGACCATGGGATTTTTCAGGGCCTTGTGTTCATGCATGCTGAGACAATAGACACGTGGCATATATGTGCATTGTACCTGTCCACACAACGTAGTGACCCAGTGCAATCAGAAACACTGCAGGCGGTGCATTCTCCTGTGTCACGCAGTTGGCAGGTTCCCAGTGCCTGTGGCTGTAATGTCTGAAAAGTAGAGATGTAAAATTTCCGGAAAT
>NW_015210855.1:0-4015 GCF_001447785.1 Gekko japonicus | reverse complement strand
GAGGGAAGAGGAGTGGTTTCACTTGATTCCTCTTCCCAACTGCAGACCCTCATGCCTCATGGGATGTAATCCATGAAGCTGCCTTGATCCTCAGTGTCGACTGTTTGATGGTCACTAGGAGGAGACAAAGCAAGAAGAAAGATCCTCAAACACTTTCAGATCATATTTGCAGGATCCAAGCTGTTATTTAAGTCTCACTAATTATACAAAATGCTTATAATGTGAGTATTCTCTTCTGAAACATTTTGCTGACTGAGAGAGAGCTAATCTATTTTAAGTGGTCTGCAGGCATAAGGATGCCAGCAAAAAGGTTTTAGGTGGTCCACCAGCCTTTTTCTTATCTCTGTGTGTAGCCAACAAAATGATCCCAAAGTGAGAGGCTATAAAGATAAGCATGCACCCCCATTAAGTTCTATAGGACACAGTCATTTGGCAAATTGTGGGAGGTAAGATAAAATCCTGTTCCCCTCTAGAAACTGGGGTGTCGTGAATCAGCCGTGCACAGCTAACCCTGAAGAGGCAGAGGAATCTGCGGAAGAAGGACGGGCAGGAAAAAGAAGGTCCCACCTCGCAGTCAGTTGCAGATGACCTGCTGCAGAAAGCTACTGCAACCCTGCCAAGTAGCGAGTCACAGTCTGACATTAGCTTCGCAGCTGTTCGGGCCCCTGGCTTGGAACCAGATAGCATCCCCACCTCCCCCTCGCCTTCCTTGTTTCCAGAGCCACTGGAACGTAGATGGAGGAGGCTCCGTGATGAGATGCTGGAAAGAAGGCAGGGTGCGCAATTACCAGCTCAGAGACACCTGGGTCTAGATAGTAAGGAGGAGAGCACACACACCTGTATGATGCGACCCAACTGTGAGATGAGCATCTCTGATTATAAAGGGTGGAGGGAGGGAGAGACTGGCTGTGGAAGTAATGCATCAAATTACTCCTAACCTCACTGCCACTGACCCTTCTTCTGTCTCATGACTTTGACTCTTTGGACTGTATCTGGACCATGACTTTTGGATTCGCCCCAAACCTGCTCCGGTTGCTGACTCAGTGTATGACCTAGGAACTGAACTCTAACCATGCCACGTCAGATTGTGCGCCTTGCTTTGCTTGTGCCCTGCCCTGTGCCTAGCATGTATTTGGACATGGAGTCACAAACTATAGGTTTAGCTCCATCAGAAATTGTATACAAGTGTACCTCATTACTTTAATAAAAAGTGATGGTTGCTATTCAGTTCCTATGAGCTGTATTTGCAGCTGCATCGATCCTCTTAGAAGCAGAGAAGGCCTTTGACAAATTCAGCTGGACTTTTCTATTTAAAGTCTTGGAGGATATGGAATTTGGAGAAAATTTTATAAAATGGGTAAAATTGAGTTATAACTCCCAGACAGCGCAAATAATTATTAATGGAGATCTAGCTAAACCATGTGAGATACAAAGAACAACTAGACAAGGTTGTCCACTGTCACCTCTTTTGTTTATTCTTGTTCTTGAAATATTGAATAGAGACATTAGACAAGATGAAAGAATTGGAGGTGTAAAGATTTAAAAAGAGTCATAAGATAAGAGCCTTTGCAGGTGAATTGATATTGGTTTTGGAAGATCCCTTAAAGGTAATTGAAACTTTAATGGCCAAATCGAAAGACTTTGGTGCAATAGTGGGCTTTAAGGTCAACAGACAGAAGACTAAGATGTTAACAAAAATAGGGAAAATACAAGACCAAACAAAACTGGTAAACACGACAGGCTTTAAAATGGAAAAGAAAGTAAAATATTTGGGTATTACTTTGACAAATGAATTGTATGTTATTTCAAAATAATTGTGTTAAGACTTGGAATGAGATTAAAAAAACATTTAAGATGGGACAAATCCATTGTCTCTGTGATCAAGATGAATGTCTTACCTAGAATGTTATTTTTGTTTCAGACAACTCCTGTTTTGACAATGGAGGTTCCATTTAAACAATGGCAGAAACATATATCTAGATTTGTATGGAAGGTGAAAAAAACACAAATATAAGATATTACAGAATGCAAAGGAAAGAGGGGGATTGGTTCTACCTGATTTGAAGTTATATTTTGCTGCTTGGTGTTTAGTGTGGATGAAGGAATGGGTGTTGCTAAAAAAACAGAAGGTTGCTGGAGTTAGAAGGACATGATTTGAGATATGGGTGGCATGGATACCTTTGGTATGACAAGGCTAAGCTTAATGTAGAATTTAATATCCACTATTTTAGATGTGCTATTTTGAGAATATGGAAAAAAAATATAAACCTGGGATCTGTCTGAAAAAACTTTGTGGCTTTCACCAAAAGAAGCTCACTATAGAAGAGAAATGCAGGCTTGCATAAATGGTTCCCATATTGTGATGTGCTAGAATTTTTGCACGGTGAATGTAAACAGGGGTCTTTTTGTAGAAAAAGAGCTGCCGGAGCTCATTAGCATAACTCATTAGCATATGCCACACCCCCTGACATCACCGGAAGTGTGTCATAAGGCCACACCCCCTGACATCACCAGAAGTGTGTCATAAGGACATTGGCGTCTCTTATGTTCTTATGTTACCTGCCATGAACTCTATTTTCAGACCTGAATACTGTGATAAGGCAGCTGTGAGCGGGGGGGGGGGGGGGGGTGGGGGGGGGGGGGAGTGTCATGGCTGCTGACCTATGGGAGAGAGCACCTATAACAGGGTATCTCTGCTAATACTTTGCTTAGACCTGTAGGTGCTAAAGCAGCCTTGCTGGCCCGAGACCAGGGGAGGGGGGAGTTTTCCCCGCGGAGCGCCTTCTGCTCCGTCGGGGAGCTTCAGGATGGGCTCTCTGGGCCCAGCAAGGCTGCTGAAGCAGCCTTGCTGCCCGAGACCGGGGGGGAGGGAGTTTTCCCCATGGAGCGCCTTCCGCTCCGCCGGGGAGCTTCGGGATGGGCTCTCTGGGCCCAGCAAGGACCGGTGGAGGGGGGGAGTTTTCCCCACGGAGCACCGGGGAGCCTGGGGATGGGACCTTACCTTCCTGTTTCTTTCTCCTTGGCCCAAATGATGGCTGCGGGGAGCAGGGGGCGGGGCTTATGTCCCCGCCCCCTGGGCTTCTGACTGGCGGAGCGCCGTACCGACGTGCTCCGGCAGGAACCAACCCCTGAATGTAAAATAAAATCAAGAGAAGATTTGATAACAGAAGGCTATATTTGCCAATGGTTTTCTTATTTACGAATCTTTGAAAGGTTTAAAGTGGATACAAGGCTTTATGATTTTGAGCAAACTAAGACTGAATTTGAAACAATTGTGTATAAATGAAATTGAGCAAACTCCGGAGGACAACGGAAGACAGGAGGGCCTGGCGTGAGACCTGGTCCATGGGGTCACAAAGAGTCGGACTCGACTGTGTGATTGAACAACAACAAAAATCTTAAAATGTTGAATGTTATTGTCAAAATGTACAAACTCTTGTTGAAATTTGAGGCAGAGGAAGAACAAGTGAAAGAATGCATGATAAAATGGGCTAAATTTTTGGATATGACATACAAATGGAACAATGGGAAAATATGTGGCTTAAAGGGTTGACATTTGCATTAAGTTCTAGCCTTAAAGAGAATTTTTATAAGATGATCTATTGCTGGTATATGTATCTGGAGAAATTGGCTAAAATGTATAAAGGTACCTTGAGTCCATGCTGGAAATGTGAACAACAGGAGGGAACATTTTACCATATGTGGTGGACATGTAAGAAAGCCAAAAACATTTATTAATACAGAGGATTTTAAAGATTAATACACAACTGAAACCAGAGTCTTTTGTTTTGGGATTAATGGACACTCAGCTGGAAAGAAGTTGTAGAACCTTGTTTTTATATATGATAATGGCAGCGAGATTATTATATGCGCAGAAGTGGAAGAGTCTGACACTAGAGGAATGGTGGGTGAGGATCCTGGAACTTGCGGAAATGGCCAAATGTACTTCTTTGATAACAGAAAAGAAAATAACTATGTTTATTGGTGATTGGAAACCCCTTATAGACTTTTTGCA
>NW_015210854.1:0-4212 GCF_001447785.1 Gekko japonicus | reverse complement strand
AAATTGAACATTGGGTCGATCCATAACGGTAATTCAACCAGTTACTATTATTTGTATCTCTGCATTGCCAATTATATTGATTTTTGAAAAATCCGTGTGACCCAGAACATATTGAATAAAAGGTGACCATTTCTTAGTAAACAGTAGGTAACAGTGTTCCGTTTTGTACTTATTTAAGTCTACCGTGATCTTATCAAATACAAAATATTCCCAAGATTTATTAATCCAGTCTTGCAAGGTAGGCAGGCCTACATTTTTCCATTTAGAAGCTAGAACTGACTTAGCCGCTACAAACAAAATTGCCGCTAGGTCTCGCGTGTGTTTTGGTATTTTGACCTCGTCCCATAGGTTAAGTAAAACAATTTCTGGTAGAGTTGGGATGTGGCAATGAGTTATCTTGGTAACTGTATTCACTATTTTTGACCAAAAAAGTTGTATTTTTGGACAGGACCACCATACATGCATAAAAGTGCCTCTATCGCCGCATGCCTTCCAACAATACGGCGGAATCTGCGAAGAAGAATGAGATAGTTGAACCGGAGTTGTGTACCACCTGGCTATTAGTTTAAAAGTTTGAAGTTGTATATTAAGGCACGCTGAGGTGTAAATCGGCGAGTTCCAAATGTTTGACCATTGATTTTCTGTCAACACTTTTGCCAAGTCTTTATTCCAGGCCGTTTGGTAGTGTAAAAGCTTTGGGGAGGTTCGTGAAAGCAAAATTGAATAAATTTTTGAAATCAAGCCTGTAAGTGAGTTCGCCTCACTATTTAATAATTTTTCGAACTCAGTCAAGTTAATACGCATTTGTTTACCTTTTGTTGAATTTAAAAATGTTCTAACTTGAAAATATTCATACCAAGGGATAGTTATTCCTTGTGTTCCCTCAATCTGTATTTTCTGTTTAATAAAGCCTTTGTTAGTAATGTCAATGAGTCTTGTCTTATTTAATTTCCTCCAGGTTAAATAAGAATTGTTTTCCTGAGCTGGCTTAAACCAGGTTTGACCTGTGAAGTTCGATAATGGCGACAAGTGTGGGGACAAAAACAGATTATATTTGTTCCAAACCTTAAACATAGCTCTTAAGAAAAGATTATCTAGGTTCTTATGAGAGCCGAGAGAACTATAGTTCCATAGTGACTCTCTAAAAGATTTGGTAGGCAAAAGAGAGGATTCTATAGCTTTCCAGTCAGCAGTATACGAGTGTCAGTAATGCTTCACTATGTTTGATAAAATTATTGAGTCATGATATAGCTGGATATCAGGAGCCGCCAGACCACCTGATTTAGAAGGTGTAGTGATGGTCACAAAATTGATTCTGGGCTTCTTGAAGTTCCAAATAAAATTGTTTAAATCTTTTTGCCATTTCTTCAGTAAGGTAGTTGGGACCAGAATTGGAACTGCTCTTAAATAAAACGTTAACCTGGGTAAGATCATTGCTTTCACGATTTTGTTTCGTTCTAGTAGTGATAAGTTCAGTGTTGTCCAGTTTTTCAACAAAGAGGAGATTTGTAATGATATATTTTGGTGGTTGAGCTGTAATAATTCTGATAGGTCCAGAGGGATTGAGATTCCTAAATAACGAAAGGAAGAGGTCACCCATTTGTATTTAAAATTAAATTTTATAAATTTCATATTTTCAGCATTGATGTTTATAGGGTAAAGTAACGATTTATCAGTATTAATCTTTAAACCTGAGGGTAAACTGAAATATTTGAGATGTGCTTCTATATGCGTAAGTGATTCTTTAGGGTTAGTTACGAAAATAAGTAGGTCGTCCGCAAAAAGACTAACTTTCGTCTCAACAGAGTTAACAGATAAGCCTTTAATATTAGGGTCATTCCGTATGAGGTGCGCTAAAGGTTCGACTATTATAGCGAATAAAATTGGAGACAAGGGGCAACCCTGTCTGGTGCCCCTTGTCATAGGATAGGATGCAGAGTTCACTTCATTGACGCGAAGCATAAATTTTGAAGACTTATATATTGAGGAGATTATATGCAAAAAACTCAGACCAAAATTCATGTGTTTTAATAATGCCAATAAGTACTCATGCTCAACCGAATCAAACGCTTTCTCTATATCTAGAGAAAGCAAACAGGAGTCTAAACTGGAATTTGGTTTATTCTGATGTATCACATTGATGGCCTTCCGAACGTTATCCGTTAAATCTCTCTGCAAAATAAAACCGGTTTGATCTTTGTCTATATATTCTCCAATAAAGTGATTTAATCTGCGTGCAATAATGTTAGTAAAAAGTTTGTAATCATTGTTTAATAATGATATAGGTCTGTAAGACTTCACATCTTCCGGGTCCCTATCTTTTTTATGGATTAGCACGACTTTGGCCAAATTCCATGATTCCGGAATTTGGCCTAATTTTAAAATTGAATTGAATAATACCTGTAGAGTGGGCACAATATTAGAAGAAAATTTCCTGTAAAAATCTGAGGTGTAGCCATCAACACCAGGTGATTTATTTAGTTTCATCAATTTGAGAGCCTGTAAAAGTTCTTCAGTGTCAATAGGATGATCTAGGAAGGCTTTATGTATCTCCGTTAATCTTTTTATAGAGGTGTTGGCTTTAATAAAAGATTCTATAATTTGAGAAGTTGGTTTGGTAGAAGTATAAAGTTTGGAATAGTATTTTGTGAACTCTGAGGCGATCAACTTTGGAGATAGTTGTAAGTTTCCTGATTCGTCTTTTACTCCATGAATTGTAGAATCAAATTTTCGTTTCTTAACTTTCGATGCCAGCAGTCTCAACGCTCTTGGGCTATTGCACCAATATTCTTGTTTTATATAGAGAAGCTTTCTAGTGATTGAGTTAACTTCCAGAGCATAGAGTTTTTTCCTTTCCAGCTCTAAACGTTTATATGTTTTAGGGCTGCAATTAATTTTGTGCTCGTTTTCTAAGACTTGAATATTCTGGAGAAGGTGGTCTCTAATTGCATCTTTTTTTCGTTTCAGCGCTGCCGTAATAGAGATAATTTTGCCCCTCAGGACCGCTTTATAAGCGTCCCAAACAATTTCTATGGGGGTATCTTCAATTTTATTGAATTTAAAAAATTCTTCAGTGTCTAACTCTATTTGCTTGATCACTTCAGGGTTTTTTAATAAAAAATTGTCAAACTTCCATGAAAAGCTTTTGTTTGTTTCATTATGGAATTTAAGTTTACAACTGATTGCAGCATGATCCGACCAGCATTTTGGTTCGATTTCTGAGGATACTACATATTTAAGAGTGTCAAATGATACTATTATATAATCAATCCTTGAAAAAGATTGATTTTTGTTTGAAAAAAAAGTGTAATCTTTTTCTTTAGGATGGAAGTGTCTCCAGGTGTCTCTTGAGATTATATTTATGTAAGATGTTATTTAACCCTGTATAGTTGGATTTAGTTGGTCTTTTAGCTGCAGGGATGGCGTTGGATTGTTTCCTGTCCATTGTATCGTCTAAAACATAATTAAGGTCAGCTCCGATAATCAGCAAACCTTCTCGAAAGGTTTGCAGGGATTCAAATACCTCCTTTGCAAAGCCGAGTTGGCCCGAGTTGGGGGCATAAATGGCCACAAGGGTTACCTTCTGATTATTCAAAGTGCCCTTAACAAATAAGAATCTTCCATTAGGATCTTGAAGTATATCTGTCACCAAAAACTTATTGTATTTGGAGATTAAAATGATAACTCCTCTCGCCTTGGAGGAACCAGTAGCTGAATATCTATGTGGGAACCAGGCAGATTTTAGAAGCAGATTGGTGTCATTTTTTAAGTGACTTTCTAAAAGGATTGCCACATCAGTTTTAAGATTTTTCAAGTAGTTATGAATTCTTCTGGCTTTTATGACGTTGTTTACCCCGTTACAATTTAAAGAGAGGATTTTTAATGTGTCAGCCATTTTTAAAACAGAAAGTCAGCGCAATGCTAAAGCTGTCATAACAGTGGGGCCCAATAAAAGCTATCACCACTTCCACTGGGTCCAATAATCTAGAGGGACTTATTTGTATACTGTAGATAAATATAATCATGGGCCAGAGCCCGTAGCAAATAGCATCCAATAGGACTGGAACATACAATGGGAACTTAGTGCAAATATAACCTATTTTATTTACTAACTCAACAAGTAACCGGAGATCGACCAACCTTACATACAAAAACCAATTAACTTTATGTAACCTTATCATGTGCAAAACTTCACTACCCCCCCTTTCCCTC
>NW_015210853.1:0-4509 GCF_001447785.1 Gekko japonicus | reverse complement strand
CTTGTAAGAGTTCCAATTCTGAGTTGTTTCTTTGCTGTTACACTAATGTTTGGAGTCTTCTAACCTAAATTAAAATAATTTTGGTGGTAGCCTTGTTTTACTGAAGGGAGAGTGTGTTGATGAGCATCCTTGGAGGGGCAGAACTCCACCTTCCTACTGAGTTTTGTCTTCCTCTGAGAGGAGGACATCTTGATGAGTGTTTCCCATCCTATCCTTATGGAGGTAGGAATCAAGCTTCACTTCCTGTCCTCTTGGTGGGACACGCCCCCAACTCAGTTTTGTTCCTGCTCAGTAGGGAGAGCAGCACGGTTGGCACTGGTGCCTTTTTTGACTATTTCTGATTCTATTAGCCTTCTGATTCTTAACGTTAATTCTGTGGCTATTCCTCCTTCTCTACTGTCTCCTCCTCACACTTGTTCTCATCTGCCTCCCACCTTCTTGTTCTTTCATTTCTTCCTTGCCTGAACCTCTGCCTGACGCTTCGGCTGGAGAGGGCAGATGTCCTGCTGCCAGCACAAACCAAACCGGGCAAAGTAAAAGCCGCGGCCTCTACCTCTGCCGCTGCCACGGGCTTCGCGCACCTAAGGGGAAGTGTGCCAAAACGTGGCCCCATTCTTCCACGGTAGCTGCCAGAAGAACCCTTTGGCTACGGGCATGGCAGGCTGACTCACACGCTAAAGCCATCGTCACAGCATACCCTTTTCAGGGTATTCAGGAGAAATACTTTTCACAACCGATCAGGCAAGCCCTTCTCCCCTAGGGATGATAAGTCAGGAAGAGACAACAAAGCCCCCAAAGCATGACTACGTTTCAGCTCCATTGTGGGATGACTGCTACTGTTTCATCAGGAATGGGTCAACTCGAATGCAGACAACTGGTCTCATGAGGTCACTTCCAAAGGCTACTCCATCGAATTCCTGAGCAGTCCACCAGACCGTTACGTCCCCTCACCAATAATAAAAGACCCTGTCAAGTTACACAGAACCCTGGATGCCATTCAACATCTATCCAGCATCCTAGCCATTGAGCAGGTTCCTGCCCTTGAGAGAAAGCAGGGAGTATACTTGATCTTTTTTACAGTACCAAAGAGAAACGGAAGTGGAAGCTGGAGGGCCATTCTGGTCTTGAAGTTACTAAACAAATTTGTAAAACTATGCCGCTTTCGTATGGCAGAGGCCCTCCAGCCCGGGGAGTTCCTGACATCAATTGACCTGACCGAGGCATATCTACATGTGCCCATCTTCAACGGCCACAGATGCTTCCTACGTTTCTGCATTCAGGGCCAACACTGGCAGTTCCGAGCACTGCCCTTCAGACTCTCTACTGCCCCAAGAGTGTTCTCCAAGATGTTGCTTCACCCTATTGTGTTGCTGAGAGAGGGGTATGCATGTTCACCTCTAGTTGGATGACCTCTTGATCCATTCCAGTTCTCAACCCAAGTCCCTCCAGGACACAACAGACACAATCCAATGCCCACAGTCTCATGGCTTTCTGGTGAACCTCCAGAAAAGTTGCCTGATTCCTTCCTAATCGCTAGAGCATCTAGGGGTCATCCTGGATACAACACAGAATCGCATGTTCCTTTCCAGATCCAAAGCAGAGAAGATCCGTTCTCTATGCCATCAAGTTATCAAGAGCAACCAATCCTCTCTGATGACTCTCACCAAACTGATGGATCTGTTTATATCCTGTATAAACATGGTTCCCTGGGCCCACCTACATGTGAGACCGCTGCAACAACTCCTGCAATCCTACCAGCAAAGGGAGGACAGTCCCATCAAGATTCCCCTCAAGGTGAAGTTTAGCTTAACCTGGTGGACCAGAACACAGAACCTCCTGTGGGGTCACACATACTACACCGAAGATTGGAAGCAGATCATTACAGATGCCAGTCTTCAGGGTTGGGGCACAGTTCTCCTAAAATACACTGGCTCAGGGCCAATGGTCCAGAGAGGAAAGGCGGTTCCCCATACATCTCTTAGAACTGAGAGCCATCAGGTTGGCGCTTTTGCACTTCTGTCCCCAGGTTGCAGGCCATCATGTGCTAATCAGAACGGACAACATGTCCGCCAAGGCGTACATAAACACTCACGCACCTTCACTGGGAAGCATCCAAACTTCCTGTGGGCAAAACTCAATTTTGCTTCCATCAAGGTGGATTGGCTCAGCTGCTGCCAGTTACATAAAGGAGAATGGTCCCTGAAACAGGACTTGTTCCAGCTTATAATGAGTCACTTCAGTCTTCTGATAGTGGACCTGTTCGCTTCCCCACTCAACTTCAAGGTGAGAAGGTTTTTCACCAGATTCTACCATCATGATGCAGAGGCAACGGACACACTCCTGTCACCGTGGCCTCCCGGACTCATGTTCGCATATCCTCCGACTCCAGTCCTTCCAAGACTCCCGAGAAAGATAATGGGGACAGAGAGCAGAAGTCATAGTAGTGTCTCCATATTGGCCACAGAGACCATGGTTTTCAGAGCTCCAGTGTCTGGCCCTCCAGCAGCCCCTTCACTTGCCAGTGACACCAGGCATGCTGACACAGGGTCCCATATGGCATCCGGATCCAGGATGGCTACACTTGACCGCATGGCGTTTGAGCAGGAAAAGCTCCTCAGGCTTGGATATTCGAATAAAATGACAAGCACCATGTTGGCTTCTAGAAGACAGTCAACTTGTCGGATCTACAATATCACCTGGAAGGCCTTTGTAAGATGGTCTAGGAGAAGAGCCATAGATCCTTTGAAGCCTCGCATCAGGAGCGTCTTCGCCTTTCTGCAAGACAGCCACGACTCTGGCCTGAAGGTTTCCACTCCGACAGCAAGTCGAGGCCCTGACCACAGTTCTACCTACTTTCAAAGGTTGGAGCCTATCCAGACATCCCCATATCTGACGTTTCCTCAAGGGAGCATCACTTCAGGATCCACCAACCTCACACAGATTTCCAACATGGAGGTTAAACGTGGTACTCAATGCTTTGACCAAGCCTCCCTTCAAACCCATTAAGGAGATCTCTTTGAAGTGGTTACGAATGAAGACCTTATTTTTGGTGGCAGTGGCATCTGCCTGCAGGGTCTCAGAGCTGGGAGCTCTCTCCGCCAACCCTAGGCTCTGCGTATTTCATGAGGACAAAGTAGTGTTATCCATGGACCCTACCTTTCAGCCTAAAGTGAACTCTCACTTCCACAGGTTGCAGAAGATTTGCCTTTCCTCCTTCTGTCCAAATCCATCTCACCCAAAGGAGCGGCTCTGACATTCATTAGACGTGTGACGGGCCCTGAAGACTTTTCTCCATTGCACTAGTGATTTTAGGAAGTTGGAATCTTTGTTTATTTCCATTTCACCCCAAACAAGGGATGCAAAATGTCTGTCCACTATCAGTTCTACTCTGAAACACTGTATTGCCAAGGCGTACAAGTCACAAAAATTCATGCCTCTGTCAGGAATAACAGCTCATTCCATTCGAAGCGCTGTGGCGAACACAGCCCTGGCAAGCCATGCCACAGTGGGAGAAATATGTAAGGCCGCCACATGGTCCTTGGTTTCTACCTTTATTAAGCACTACAAAATCAACATCTTTGATTTGGCTTACACAGCTTTTGGCAGAAGAATACTACAACATTTTCTGACGGACAGAGACGATGACCCACCCAGATGATGAGGACACTGCTATGGGAGGTCCCATCAAGATGTCCTCCTCTCAGAGGGAGAAAGGGCCATTTGTACTTACTGAGAAGGGTCCTTCTCTGAGATAAGGAGGACATCTTGGTCCTCCCGTATCATCGTCATGTCTTTCTCTCTAGCTCTTCTAACCTCTCCTGGATAGTCCTTCCTGTCCCTATCTCCCCTATTTTCGTTTCATTATTTCATTCTTAAATTGTTACAGTTTGGCCACGTTGGCTCAGTTGTTGAGAGTTGTTCAATTGTTTACTGCTTCAGGGAGTTCCCAAACTGAGTTGAGGGGCGTGTCCCACCAAGAGGACAGGAAGTGAAGTTTGGTTCCTGCCTCCCCTAGGGATAGGGTGGGAAACACCCATCAAGATATCCTCCTTATCTTAGAGGAGAAGGACCCTTCTCGGTAAGTACCAATAGTCCTTTCTTTGACTGCTTTAGCAGCATCACTAAGAACACTCTGGCCATTACTTTGGGAGATAGGCATTCCCTTTAACATATTTTCCCCCTTTGTCTCCCTACTACAGTTCTTTTTGCTTTGTAGTCAGTGGTGGGCAGTATATCTGAGGTGCACAGGACAACTACTGTAGCAAATTGCCCTGCTCTTGGCACTATCTTTGCTCAATTTGGGTGAAACTATAAAGCTGTTGAGTTCTGCATGTATGAACTATTCATTATAGGGAAGTAAAATTTCTGAAAATTTTCAAGCCACCTTTTGGAATAGGTTAAAATTTGTGAGATATATAACGTAAATATATTCTGCTTGAACAACATGAAAATGTGTCATTGTTTTGTGTGTACTATTGTTTTGGCAGATTTATGGACTTTAAAAGTGTA
>NW_015210852.1:0-8596 GCF_001447785.1 Gekko japonicus | reverse complement strand
GAATGTTTACCCTTTAAGACGTCCTGATGTAGCTGTGAGGTGTACGGAGCAGACTGAAGAGTTCTTGTTTTTCAAGTCCCCGAACAGTATTTGTCAACCCTTCATTTGAAAAAATGTAGACCCGAGGGATGTAAGAGATGAAGAGGCGCTTTCCTAGGATTAAACAGTGGTTTCGTATGTCTTTTTCAACTCTCTCTCTTTGTTGGTGTTTGTCACCAATCTCTTGACGTAGCACTAGCAGGAATAACAATAATGTGGATCAACGCAGCCTCTCTCTAATGTCTTCCCAAAGCTCTACAAGTACAACTAAGTGTGTTCGAGTCATAGAAGAGGGATTTACTTTGGCGAGCCTAATTTTTCCTATCGTACCTGGAGGCTGGCGTCGGCGACTCTAGTGAGAATCCTGAGAGCAACGCAAATAGTTTTTATAACGCATGGCATGTAAGTAAAGATCGAGTACTTTTAAAAGATCCTAAAAATGCTGTGTTCTTATTTGTGTTTCATGAAAAGACACAGCTATCAGAACCAGAGCAGTGCTCCAGTGACCACGGATGGCCGGAAATGGCCCGTCGAAGCAACAACAAAGAGGGCGGGGGAAATGCAAAACAGCGGAGGAGAAAACCAAAGAAGCAGCGGAAAGAGCCAAGGCAGGCACAGAATGCCAACGGTCTCCCGGAAGCGCCGGAAGAAGGAGGACTCGAGGCCAAGAGAGGGGATGGGAGCTCTACACAGCTCGGGCAGTCGCGCGGCCACGTCAGGTTCCTCCTGACCCGTTCTCGGCGAAAAACAGCTGAAGCCACAGAAGAAACAAAGGAAGAGGTCAAACCACTCCAAGCAACACCACCAAGGAAACGGGAGGAACCAAGGACTGGTCGCAGTAAAACATCATCTGCCCACCACCATCTCCTCAAAGCCCGCGAAGAGCAAAGGCTGAGAGTCCTCCGGTTGCCTCTGGTGGAGTTGCCCAAAGAAGGGCTCGGACTAGCCTCCAGAAAGGGCTAGTCACAGCCCTCAGAGCTGGGGGGGGTTTTTTCCAAAGCAAGTGCCGAAGCCGGAACAGCGCTAAAGATTCAAGGCCCAAGGACTGCCAAAGGGTTAGCAGAGGTTCGTCTGAGGAGGCCTTTGGAGTCATCGACGTCTGAGGAGGAAGCTGAGGAGGCCTTCGGAGTCATCGACGTCTGCCTCATGCCGCCAGAGCCAAGCGATGCGAGGGAGCTCAGGAGGTACGTCAACGCCTTCGGGAGCCAACTTCTGCCTCTGAGGCAACTGCTCCCCTCCTCCCTTCTCACCCCGGGGGGGCACACCACCACAGAGGGAAGGGAGGCATTTAAATCCCCTCCTTTCCCTCCTTGCTAAGGGTATGTGTGGCCGGGAGGGGGAGAGAGGGGGAGGTATTTAAATCCTTTCCCTCCCCAAGTCACACTGCCATGGGGGGTGATTCAGGGAGAGGAGGCTTATAAATAATAATAATTATTATTATACCCTTGACCGAAGAACAGCACACTCCTTCTACCTGGGATGGTCGCCTGCTTCGACCCAGTGCACCGCTTCGGGAGGGATGCACGTGGAGTGGGGAGGGAGGGAGGGAGGGGGACACCCGCCTAGCCAGCCAGATCAGCCAAATCAACCCTGGTGGTCAATGGGGCAACAGGGGTCGCAGCCAGTCAGATCGCCCTCACCTCCAAAAGGGGAAGAGTCCCTCCCATCTCCTTAGCCAAAGGGTTTACAGAACAACGGGAGGAGAAGGACCATAAAATCTACTTTCGCGGGCTAGTTTATTGCAGGACTGGGAAGCTATAGAGAACCAATCAGGAAGGCTACTTCAGACCAACTGGCCCTGAGGTTGCTAGAACTGCAGTTCATTCAGTGTTTAAAGATACAGTAAACAATGTGCTATGCTTTACTCTTCGTAGGCACCGCGGAAGGCATGATAATCGGGCGGATTTTCCAGGCGCGATCACACCGGAACATCGTATTTCCTTCTCTCTCTTTCTTTCCTTCTCCCCTTTCCTCCGTCTTTCCCGCCTTTTTCTCTCTTTCCATCCTTCCCTCCTTCTTTCCTTCTCTCTCTCTTTCTTTCTCTCCTTCTTTCCAGGACCGGACTCTCAAGGACTACCAGTTTCAGCGACCAGTTCCTGACTTCGGCTTTTGGACTGCTTGACAAGACCTTTCGGACATCCCTTTGGTAATGACTCCTCTGGCTCTGAACTCCTGGACCGAACTCTGGAGCACTACTAGTTTGGTTTAGTGGTTAAGTGTGCGGACTCTTTCTCAAAAGAGCTCTATTAGCCCCACCTACCTCACAGGGTGTCTGTTGTGGGGAGGGGAAGGGAAAGGAGTTTGTAAGCTGCTCTGAGACTCCTTTGGGTAGAGAAAAGCAGGGTATAAATCTAATCTCTTCTTCTTCTACTACCAGTTTCAGCAACCAGTTTCTGGCTTCAGCTTTTGGCACTGCTTGACTTCTGATCGTTATTGACCTCGGGGCTGCTTGACAACATCTTCGGACATCCCCTTGGTAACGACTCCTCTGGCTCTGAACTCCTGGACTGGACTCTTGAGGACTACGAGATTCAACGACCAGTTCCTGACTTCGGCTTTTGGACTGCTTGACAAGACCTTTCGGACATCCCTTTGGTAACGACTCCTCTGGCTCTGAACTCCTGGACTGGACTCTTGAGGACTACGAGATTCAACGACCAGTTCCTGACTTCGGCTTTTGGACTGCTTGACAAGACCTTTCGGACATCCCTTTGGTAACGACTCCTCTGGCTCTGAACTCCTGGACTGGACTCTCGAGGACTACGAGTTTCAACGACCAGTTCCTGACTTCGGCTTTTGGACTGCTTGACAAGACCTTTTGGACATCCCTTTGGTAACGACTCCTCTGGCTCTGAACTCCTGGACTGGACTCTCAAGGACTACCAGTTTCAGCGACCAGTTCCTGACTTCGGCTTTTGGACTGCTTGACAAGACCTTTCGGACATCCCTTTGGTAACGACTCCTCTGGCTCTGAACTCCTGGACTGGACTCTCAAGGACTACCAGTTTCAGCGACCAGTTCCTGACTTCGGCTTTTGGACTGCTTGACAAGACCTTTCGGACATCCCTTTGGTAACGACTCCTCTGGCTCTGAACTCCTGAGCTGCTCTGAGACTCCTTTGGGTAGAGAAAAGCAGGGTATAAATCTAATCTCTTCTTCTTCTACTACCAGTTTCAGCAACCAGTTTCTGGCTTCAGCTTTTGGCACTGCTTGACTTCTGATCGTTATTGACCTCGGGGCTGCTTGACAACATCTTCGGACATCCCCTTGGTAACGACTCCTCTGGCTCTGAACTCCTGGACTGGACTCTTGAGGACTACGAGATTCAACGACCAGTTCCTGACTTCGGCTTTTGGACTGCTTGACAAGACCTTTTGGACATCCCTTTGGTAATGACTCCTCTGGCTCTGAACTCCTGGACCGAACTCTGGAGCACTACTAGTTTGGTTTAGTGGTTAAGTGTGCGGACTCTAATCTGGGAGAACTGGGTTTGATTCCCCACTCCTCCACTTGCACCTGGCTAAATGACCTTGGGCAAGCCGTAGTTCTGACAAGAGCTGTCCTTGAAAAAGAGCAGTTTCTGTCAAGAGCTCTCGCAGCCCCACCTACCTCACAGGGTGTCTGTCGTGGGGAGGGGAAGGGTTTGTGAGCTGCTCTGAGACTCCTTTGGGTAGTGAAGGCCGGGGTATAAATCTAATCTCTTCTTCTTCTTCTACCAGTTTCAGCGACCAGTTCCTGACTTCGGCTTTTGGACTGCTTGACAAGACCTTTCGGACATCCCTTTGGTAATACACAGATGGGAATATAGAATTACAAAAGTATAATAAAAGTAGCAGTCTAGTGTCTAATTGTTTAACATATTTAGGCATAGTATAGTTACTAGTACAGAAATTTATAAATAATCATGTCATCCTAACAGTATTTTGTTCTATTAAGTAAAACCTAAGGAAATTTACAGCCATTTTTTAAATTGCAATCATTGAGGGGGAATGAATTCCTCTTTGGTAAAGTAATCCAGTATCGGATCCCATTTTGTCATAAATGAGGAACTGATCGGTTTTGGTAAGGCATTGTTTAATTTATTCGTAGCACATTCCATAAGGAACTGGTCCCATAATTTCCGGTACCAGAGGTGAATTGTGGGTGGGTTAGGGTCTTTCCATCAGGAAGCTGTCGTCCTACGTGCAGCATAAGTCATCACATCCGGAGTCAACTTGTGTTCATGTTTTTCTATATTTATTGGCCATTGTCGGAGAAAGAGGCTTTCGGGGCATATAGGCATATCTATGTAATTTCTTTTACCTTATGCTGTATTTCCCCCCAGAATTTACAAATGTATTCTTTCTAGTTCTTTAATTTTATTTAGTGTGGTCATTTCTAACTGCTGTCTTTGTCTCTTCAGATATGAAGATTTTCATATTATGGTGCCTCTCAAAGTTGGTTTCATCGCATCCCAGCATGTCACAGGAGAGATGTCATCTATCATTTTCTTTCAAATAAAGTTGTATATTATGTCCAATATCAGTTCTGAAGTCTGGGTTATTTAATAAAGAGGTGTTCAGAGACCCATTTCTTTGTGGTTTGGATGGGTCATAGGGGGACAGTGTACATTCCAGCCAAGCATGATCCGACCATTGCGATGGTTTCAATTGTAGATGAAAGGACACGGTCTTGCAAAGCTGATGACGTCAAAATAAAATCCAGGGGTCATTTCGTAGAAAAAGAGGTGCAGGAGCTCATTAGCATAACACTCCCCCTGACATCACCGGAAGTGTGTCAAAAGGCAACACCCACTGGACTGTTCTGGATTGCTAGCTATTTGGGGGGGGGGAAACGTGCAGATCTTTCCTCACAGAGGAGGGAGAGCTTGTACCTGAAGGTGGGCCAGGGGGGCCTCTGCAACTTACCTGGCTGCTTCTTGCTCTGACTGAGGGCTGCTGGGAGCAGGGGGTGGGGCTTGTTGCATGTGCCCACCCCCTGGGCTCTTTACTGCCGGAGTTCCCCTCCTGTGCACTCCTGCAGGAAATGACCTCTGATAAAATCTATTCTGGTATGTACTGTGTGACGGTCCGAAAAGTATGTACAGTCCCTCTCTTCTGGGTGCAGCGTTCTCCAGGTATCTATTAGATCCTGTTCTTTTAACAAATCTGCCAATTTGGTGTAGCTTTTTTTGTGGCGTTTGGAATTGGGAATATGATGTGACCTGTCAAGAGTGTTGTCTGTGATGAAGTTAAAGTCCCCTCCCATGATGATATCCGCTTCCGCAAAGACTCTTAGCTTCAATACAGTGTCTGCAATACATTTACTGGTGTCGAAAATAGAAAGTTCTGTTTTTCTAAGAAGGGTCTCTTGTAATAAGACAATGGCTGGTTTTTGTTTCAAAATGTTAGTGAGTACACATTTTCGTTTTATGTTGCTGTTCAAGCCCCTCACGTTTGAAGATAGCATTTTAATGTTCATAGACATGTTTCGCTGAAATAAAGGGACGGAAAGGTAGTTGTCTTTAAAAGAGAGTCTGTATATTTTTTACATTCTCAGTTTTACCTTTTGGCTCTGGATGCACGGATTCCCACCCGGTGTTCCCAACCCACAGTTCTTCAAATGTCTCCTGTGGAGAGATCTTACAACTAGTTGTTCATATGTTTAGGAGTGCAATAAGACAAAAGATTTTTGTAAGGTTAGATGCTATATTTTCTGCCTTCCCGTCCAATTCTAAAAGTAGCCACAAGAGGGCACTGTATGCTCTCGTATATGAGAAATAGCTTGTTGTTAAGCCGAAGGCTGTATAAACAATGCTTATTAAACTTCTTAACAGCGAGCGTCTCTTTGCCGATTTTAACTTCCAATTATTATTATGTCAAGAATGACAAAATGGTACTCTGGTGTAAGATAAAACAGTTATTTGGCTATGCAATCAAAATTAAATTAATTCCCGATCAGATTAACGTATGAGTTGTCTCGAGTTAATTTCCCCTCTTTCCTATATTAAATTAAAATCCTACACTAGACCTTTCCCTCTCTTTGGATTAAGGATATATAATTAATAAATAAAACCTTTATTTAGTACAATTTAAAATTAATTAAAACTTAATTAATTCCCGCAACGTTGATTATATTGTAATTCAGGGCTATTTTGGGGCAGGAACGCACAGGAACGGAGTCCCTGCTGGGCTTTTTCTACAAAAAAAGCCCTGTTGTAATTCAAAATTAGTGCAATAGGAATCAAGATAGGATCAATTGATTATGCCTTAAAAATAAACGACTCTGACAGCCAATGTTCCCTCTAAGCTGTGAAGTCTTGTGGGCAAAAATTCTACTTTGTGAGCTACTGGCATTAAAGTTGTGAGCAGGTGATTTGGCTACTGCATAAATTAGTTTGCTCTGGAGCCATCCTTCCTGAGCCGGAAGCTAAATGTGTGAGCCAGAGGCTAAAAAAATGTGAGCTAGCTCACACTAACTCAGCTTAGAGGGAACACTGCTGACAGCTTCCGTGCGGTAGTCTTATACACGGAAGGCTGGGAGACTTATTTCAGTAAGTCTAGCTCGCAGCACACTATTTCTAGAGTCGAAAACACTAGTTGTACTCAGGTAAACCCCCCCCTTGGCCCCTCCCCCTCACCTCAAGATGTATTAAGACCAACCATAAACATTTAATTTCAATTTGAACTGTTAGGAACAGAGCTCATCTCAAGTTGGAAGCAACTGGTTCAGCACATAAAAAGGACTACGTAACAGCCTCTACATAATGTTGATCCACTTCCCCCACACCATTTCTCGCAAACTTCTAATTAAAGGGTAGCCACACGCATTGTTTTAACTATCATCAAATATTAATTTTTACAGTAAACGTTAAGTTGTTTTCTAATATCTGCAGTGCTAACATTCAACATTCTTCCATACAACCTCTCCTGTGCAGTATTGCAGAAATCTTATCGATCTTGTGTCGCTGAGCAGGGTGCCTGTCGTGGATCCATCTGAGGTGGGGTGGGGAATGACAATCTTCTCTTTTGCGTTCTTCTAATCAGCTCCATCGGGATTTCAAAGTTCAAATTTCGGAGCAGTTTGAGTCCTTCTTCTTCTGGATCGGAGATTTTGTACAGCTTTCCTTTATGTGAGATCTGCAGGAGTAGCGGCGAAATCCAGGTATATTTGATTTCTGCTTCTAGGAGGCGGCTTGTTACAGGCTTCATCTCCCGCCTTTTCTGCAACGCTTCTTTTGGCAGGTCGGGGTAAACTTCCACGTTTGAGTGTTCATACTTTAAGTGACCTTGTTGTCTCGCTGCCATCAGTACTCGTTTTTTATATCTGAGATCTAGTAGAGTTATCATTATATCTCTAGATGATCTTGTTTTTAGCATGGCTAATGATCCAAGGCGGAAAAGCCTTCGTTATGACTGGAGATTGGTCTCCTTCAATTCCTACCTGCTGCACAAGCCATCTTGAAATATGTGCTGCCAGATAGCCTTTCTCCTCCATTCTCTCCCCCAGCCCTCTCAGTTTCAGGTTATTTTGGCGTAGTGAGAGGTCTAATTTCATGGTTATTTCTGCTAGAATGTCTTCAGTAATCTGTATTTGTTGAATGTTGTTGTGATTCGCCAAGCTGTTGTTCATACTCTTCGTTTCTTTCAAGTGTTCTTGCATGTCATCCAGTCTCCCGCAGATCGACTTGATCATCAGTGAGATTTTATCTAAGAAATCCTTCTCCAGTGTCGTTAAAGCAGTCGTCAGGTCTGCTGTGGTGAGTGGGGTTACTCGACAGGGCAAATTCTCAGGCTTTCGCATCTTCAATGTTTCTTTTTTTTCCTTCAAAAATTTTTTATTAGGATATAATTAAAAAAGTTCAAACATATATCAAAACGTATACAATTATATATCCTCCCCTCCCCCCCCTTCTCGGCTTCCCACAGTGCTCCCAACCTCCAGCCCAATTCTTAAATTTTCTTCATACCTCCCTTTCTCCTTATTCACATCCACAGGTAACTTATCCTTCAACGGTTACTCTTTTACATTTATCTATTTTCTACTATCCTTTAATTTTCAATAATTCTCAAAGCAAAGTAAATTGTCCTTTACATCCCAGTATTTCTCCAAATAGTCTTTAAAGTCTTTCCAGGCATCTTCAATGTTTCTTTCATTGGTGGGACTTCTGCAGCTGGAAGGCAGATGTGCAGGCCAGTCACGGGTGGACTGGGAGGCAATGGGGCCCTTTCCCACCCGGAGGGAGGAAGAAAGAGTCTCTCCTGCCCACCCAGAGCCACAAACAGCTTGGGTAGGACCTCCTTGTCCACCTGGGATGGGGCGAGAGCTGCTGGCTTGAGACAACAGTGGCTGCTGCCCCCCTCACACCGATTAAGGGCTGCCCCACGCTAGGGATACCCCCCCTGGCCATTTGCCCCATGGAACTTTTCACAGTGGCCTTCACGCCCGATCTGCCCCGTCGCTGCCTCCGTTACTAATTTCTCCAGGAAGACAGAGACGGGACACGGTGAGCAGGAAGGGCCGTACAATAATGTTATGCGCTTAGTTTTACAAACACAACACTCTCTCTCTCTCTCTC
>NW_015210851.1:0-4523 GCF_001447785.1 Gekko japonicus | reverse complement strand
GCCCCCGGTGGTGGTCATCATACACTACAAGTTGCATACATTTATTCACCCAGGCCTCGATGTCGTGGTCTATCTTGGGCCACCATACATCTCCCCAGGCCAAGGCCTTCATTCTGACCATGCCCGGGTTAAGGCTTCCAAGACCCTTACACGTAATTTTGGTGGCACCACAACCCGGTTCCCCCACAACAAGCATCCCTTATGCATGGATAATTCACATTGCCTTACACAGTAAGGCTGAAATTCCGGTACAACTTTACCCACAGTCCACCCCCCTCCACACCCAGTTAAGTACCCGGGCAATTGTGGAGTCTTTCGGCAATGCAGTGGCGACTTCTGGTGCATGCACTGGTGGCTGTGGCAGTTCCTCAATTGCCAGTACTTCATAAGCAGGCACTGGATCAGAGTCCAGACTGGGGCACGGATGATGACTAAGGGCATCTGCATATCCGATGGCCTTCCCTGGCCAGTGTTCCACGTCATAGCCATATGCCGAGAGGAACACAGTCCAGTGTAGCATCCGGGGGGGGCATGACCTGGGGGGGTCTGACGGGTGGGTGCAAACAGCCCAAGCACAAATTGGTCATGGAATTTTTTAATTCCCACCACCAGAGCTAGGCCCTCTTTGTCAATTTGAGCATAATTCTGCTCTGCAGCAGTTAGCATTCACAAGTAATAGGCGACTGGTGCTTCCTGCCCATCCGTCATGACATGACTTAGGACCGCCCCCACCCCAAAAGGAGAAGCATCCGCTGCAAGGACCAGTTGTTTGATCGCATTGTAGTGAGTCAAAACGGCACCTGAGGACAGCAAGTCCTTTACTGCCTCGAACGCACGCTCCTGTCGCTGGCCCCACTCCCACTTTGCACCTTTGTTGAGCAGTTTGCTCAAGGGTTCTGCCACCGAAAAGTTTAAAATGCCTAAAAACAACCACAGCTCTTTTTTTTCTTTTTTTTTAATAAAGGTTTTATTGGCTCCCCTAAAAAGGGGAGGTATTTCGCTTAAAAGAAAAAAAGGAAGGGGTAGACAGTGGGAGAAAGAGAAAGCTGAGTGATATATAAACTGGTAAATTAAACTGTTAGTAATGTCCAATTAATCTTCTTGGGCTTCTTCTGTGTGTTGCCAAACTTCTCTTCTTAGTCCTGTTACATGTATTCTCTGTTAGTATGTTAGTAATGTTCCTTTGAGATTCTGTTAATAAAAAGGGTCTCTTCTGTGCACATTCAGAACCGCTTCTTTGCGTGCTGGGTACTTTTACTATCGCTGACGTGGAGGAGCTTCCTCTGTTGTCTTCTCCTTCCGGCTTGTTAGATCCTCCTTCGGGTTGTTGTTAATACGCTCAGTTCATGTACTATAAATCCTCTTCCTTTCATGCCCCGGAGGTCCCCATTTTCGAGAATGGTATCAATTTCATTTTCGCTTTTATATTAGCTCCCAGACTCTCTATGGGTCCTCCTCGCAATTGTTGACTTATAAGCGCTTATCAGGCACTTCTCGCAACCACAGCTCTTTTTTCGATCTGGGCCATAGAGTGTTCCTGATGGCATCAACCTTGCCCGCTGTGGGATGTACTCCATGTTCGTCAATGCAGAACCCCAAAAACTCCACCTTGGGTACCCCAAAATGACATTTAGACCTTTTCATGACCTTTTCAACTGCTGGAACTGGCTTAACACCACCCTGAGGTGATCTGTTAACTCAGCCTCATTTGCCCCCACAACAAAAAAGTCATCAAAGTAGGGCACCACCCCTGGCAGGTCACGAAGCAGCCTTTCCATTAAGCCTTGAAAGATGCCCAGGGCCACATTTATTCCAAACTGTAGTCTTTTGACCTTGAAGGCACCGCGATAGGTAACTATTGTTTGTGCCTCAGCTGCCCACTGGTGAACAGGTAGTTGCTGATAGGCCTGTGTGAGGTCTAATTTTGCAAAAACCCTCCCTTTTCCCAGGGACGCTGACACATGGCTAATGACCGGTACGGGGTAAGAGTACTGTTGCAATGCCCTATTAATTGTGCATTTGTAATCTGCACAGATTCTAATGGACCCATCAGACTTAATTGGCGTTACAATCGGGGTTTCTCACCGTGCATGTGAAACAGGTTCTGAGATTCCCTGTGCAATCAGTTTATCTAGCTCCACTTCGATCATTGGCCTAAGGGATATCGGAACCTTCTGATATTTCAACCGGATGGGTGCCACTGAGGGATCCAGATCAAAAGTTACCGGGGGGCCTGTATACCGCCCAAGTGACCCATAAACCACTTCTGGAAACTCAGCGTAAATGGAACTTCATTTATTTATGCCTATCTGGTTCACACCCATTATGGCAATTCCCAAAGCCTCAAACCAATCGAGCCCCAGCAAATTGGCCCGGCACCCCTCTGCCACAAGGAGGTTCAGCGACTCCTTGCGCCCCCTAAATTGTACCTCAATCTTGGCCTCCCCGGCCACTGGAATGCACCGACCCTGAAAATCAGACAGATGGGTTGTCATTGGCAGCAAACAGCAGTGGCTCCACTGCTGAAACATGCGCTGCCAGGTCTCCGCAGCAATGACAGACACTGCAGACCCGGAATCAACCTCCATTCCACACGGTATGCTGTCCAGCAAAACGGTGATGTGGATCTTCTTCTGGGCCCGCGATCTGGAGCTCAAGATGGTCGAAGCGCCAGTGCAGCAGTCAGTCAGGTGGCAGTTGGCAGACCTTGTGTTGTACTCCCCTCGAACCCTAGGCTTGCAGATTTGGTAGACGACAGCGATGACCTCTTCTTCGCTTTGCAGACCCTGGCCAAATGGTCTCGCTTGTCACATGCTCAACACACAATGTCCTTGGCCCAACTATGATCCCAATCGTGATTTCTGCTGCATCTGGCACAGGCTAGCCATGGTGCAGTCTTCACTGGGGTCCACTTAGGCCTTGTGTATATCATCAAACTCACCCTCAGATTCACTCGCTGACTCATGATGTACCGATTTGGTGGTTACCTGTTGGGTCGGACTGTGGTTGTATCACACTTCCCATGTCGATTTCTCAGCTGTTTCTGCTGCAACGGCCTCTGAATAGTCCACGGCATATGTGAGGGCCTGTCGAACGAACATGTGCTGCTGCAGTTTCTCGTCTTTTCTCGGTCAAGGAGCACCTCCTCGAGATTTGTGAAATTGCATAGTCGTGAAGCCTTCTGCAAGGCTGAAATGTGTACAGTGATTGTTTCGTTGGGGCCCTGGGATCATTCGTAAAATGTGTGCCAGCTTGTGATCTGTGATGGCTGCGGCACAAAGTACCTTTTCAGCTTTGCCTTGAGGTCTTTCAAGGCCACAGTTTGAATGTCGGGTGGGGCTACTAAGGACCGAGCCACATCGAACCACACGAGCTGAGGAGCATTGCCTTCTGCCATGCCTCGTCCTCAATCTCATGTGCCTGAAGATGGAACTCGAACTTGGAAAGATAAGAGTCCCAATCCTCCAAATTCGGCTCGAATGCTTCGAACCATGGGTTAGCGGCCATCACTGCTCGGGGCCTGAGCACTGGAACAAGTACTGCAGCCACTGCTTCGGTCGGGTCTCATCATGCTTCTTCATCCTGAGGTCCCTCAGGGCATGCTTCCTCACCTGCCATTTTGGCGCTGGTTCAGTGGGGCTGCCTACCTGCTCTAGTATCCCATCCTCATCACCAATTGTTAAGTATGAGACTCAACGCAGCTTTGAATGAACAGTGATTCAGCTTTATTAGTGATGAAGAATGAAGATAAAAGATTGGAGCAACAGGCTCCTTTTTAAACTGCCCGGGCTTAGATAGCCACGTCCATATGTCAAACAACAGCCAATAGTATTTACAGGATAAAGACCAATCATTAGGCTTCCCTGCATACTTTCCACTTCTCTGATTGGTGGACTTTGGATACCATTCCAAACTCAAGTTCACTATGAAAGTTAATACACAACAATAAAGCACATTTAAATTACATCTCATAACATCTAAACCCCCAATATATAATGGTAATGCTATTATTATATGTATATGGATTTGGGTAGAAGTATTGAAATGATCTTAGTGAAAATTATAATGAATAAATAAAATGTCTTCCCAACCAACATGGATGGCTAAGTTAGGTTGGTAAGACATTTTACTTATTCTTTATAACTTTTTTCATTAAGATAAGGAGATTGGAGATTCAAACCTGGGACTTCCAGCTCCTAGTCTCTTTCAACCTATATACCATGCTGACTCTCACAAGCTTCAAATATACAGAAGATTCTGAAAACTCCTGCTGACTGTGCCCCTGCTGTGGCTGGTACAATGTTCAGAAACGGGGAAGGAGGAACAATAGATTTTCCCCAATACATTAGTTCTACTTTGGAAACAATATGTAATCAAGAAGAAATCCGGGTGAAGAGTTGGACAGATACTTTTTTTTTGAAAGGTCCCTGAATGTCACCATTTTAATATTTTCTTAAATGATGCCATCATCTCCTTGTTTCCGCTGTGATCTCCCCAATCCTACCTCAACAATGAAGTCACTG
>NW_015210850.1:0-4850 GCF_001447785.1 Gekko japonicus | reverse complement strand
CATGTCAGGCTGAATACATTACAATTTCAGAACATCAACAGGTTTGCCAACCCGCTTTGCAAGACTACAGAGGGAATCTTCATCCAAGCAAAAGGCTTTGCAGAACTCTGTAATTGTGTTCTCCAAGAGGGTGATGTCAAAAATAAGAGAGAGACCTGGGATCGGAATCACCCCAACAACACAAGACACAAGGGCTTTTTTCCAGATGAGGGCCTCCCTAGCAGCCCTTTTCTCTTCCAGGTGTTCTCTTGAGAAGGCCGGCATCGCCATGATTAGAAGAGGCCTCTTGAGATCATTCAGGTCACCTGCTAGGGTCTTCTGCAGGAGAGGGAAATCGAACATATTCAAATGCCAGTTGGATATGAGAAAAACCCTTGGATCGACCGCTCCTTCTTCTCTCAAATTACAAAGGCAGTATTTACGAATCTCTGCCAGGGTCTGTGTCTCACTAAAGTTTGACTTCCTTCTCTCAGCATCCATAGCCTGATCTACTTTGGTGCAAACAAAGTAAAACCGCTTATTCATCTTTTGGATTTCTGAGGCCAGCATTGCATCATTCACGGTGAAGCGTTCTGAGGCAACGATGATGAAGAAGTCATACCTGCGAAAATTTACCTTCTCTAGGTATTCCCTTGGTTTAAATGCACGTGTCCCAATTCCTGGTAGATCCCATAAAGTTAGTTCTGGGAATTTAGGATGGGGATATCTCTCTGGATCCATGGTGGTTTGTGTCACCCCAATTTTAGCTGCACCTTCTTCATCATCTGAGACATTCCGAAAGGCATTCACAAGGGATGATTTACCAGTTCCTGAAACCCCTGTGAAAGCAATATCAAGTGTCGTGTTCTTTAACAATTTCAGCTCTTTATCAGCATTAGCGAAGGCATCTTGGAGATGTTTTTGTTTCAAATATGACCATCTCAGCAAGTTGCTGTTTTATGGATTCATTTGAGTTGGTGCTAGCCATAGCTGTTCTTCAAGATGGTTCAGTGGATCTGAATTAGAATAGAAGGATAATGTTTGTTACCTCATGTAGGATTATGTGAAATTGACATTTTGAAATTCTAGATTTAATTGTATGGGGATTTTATTTTTTAAGCATCCCTCCACTCGTGAAGAATTAGATCTGTGCTCAGTGCATTTGATTTTCATGTTGGAAGTGGGGATGATAGCTTTTTTAAAAAAACACATTGCAAGATTGTGGTTCCCTTTGGTTTTTTCCTTCAGTCATCCAACTTGATGTCCCATTGCTATGCCTGCCCCTACTTTGCTTAAGTTGGAACCTCACCAGCTAAGGCAAATTCACATGGTGTCTGTTACTACTGAGACTGTGTGGCATTCATGGCAAAGAGATAATCTACATTCAACCCTTGGAACTAAGGGCCTAACCAAACATTATATGATTTCCAGGTCTGCCCAGGTCTTGCCAAATCAGTCAGTTTTCAAAACGTAATTCTCGGGCTTCCGTCATTATTAAAGTTGTTGTTAGATCTCTTTAAGAAAGCTAGTTTGTTACTCTGCCTGGGTCCTCACACCTCATTTGGTCACGTATAAAGGGAAACCTACTGGAAAAGTACTGCATAAAGGGGTAGGGTTGGAGCTCTGGGCCCTACTGAGGACACTCATACCAGAGTGGTGGCAGCCATAAGAGAACCTTTCTAGCCACTGCCCGTGACATCCTCCCTTCCCCAGGTATCATGCCCCCCCAACTTGGAGCAGCTTCAGGGAGCTGCCACTTGTCCTATTAGGGAAATATACGTACAGCCCATCAGCATAGCTGAATTTCCCCAGCAGGGCAAATAGCAGCTACCTGGAGTGGTTTCTCACTAGGAAAACAGCCTGGTCAGAAGAACTTGCATCCTCTCGTCTCACTTAGGGTTACCAGGGTGAGTCTGGCAACCAGAGGGATGAGTGGGGACAGGGAAATGGGTGGACGGACCTGATGTCATCTACGTAAATATGTTGTTTCTGGGGGTAACCCAGAAGTGATGTAGGGTAGCTCTAGGAGTCACTGGAAGCAGTTTCTGATGATCCCTAGAGCCACCCTACCATCACTTCTAGGTTGCCCCAGAAGTGATGTAGCAATGCAGCCAACATCAATTTTTTTTAATGTTTTCCCGCCACCACTTGGAGGAGCATGCCAGCAGCCATGCCCCCCATGGTACTGTCCCACTCCAAATCAGGGCCCCACGCAACTGAGAATTAAGACTCAAAAATCACTGGCAGCTTCAGGCATAGATCTCCCAGCACCAATCTGCTTTGAGAGGACCTTGGGCAGACCCAGAAGCTGTATAATGTGTTCAGGCCCTAACTCTTCATAGCCTAACAAAGTTTGAGTCCAGCAGCACCTTTAAGACCAAGAAAGGCTTGTTCCTGGTATAAGCTTCTGTGTGCATGCACCTTTAAGACCAACAAAGACAAACCACATCCGCATGTATGCAAAAGCTTATACCAGGAATAAACCTTTGATCATCTTAAAGGTGCCACTGGAGTCAAACTTTGTTCTGCTGCTTCAGACCAACACGACTACCCACCTGAATCTATAGCCATAGCCCAGTCCACTATTTTTCCATGCCCATATTGTACCCTGCCAGCCACAACTCACAGCCAGTCTTCCCACACAGAAATCAGGGCAAAATGGCATCCGCTGTGTCTGTTTTGTGTGAGGAAAACTGTAAGGGGGGAGGTTGAAGACACTGCACCACAGTCCCCATCTAAATTAGGCTCCTGGGGCACTTTGAACATTAATTCCCCACAGCTGCTCTCTGGCTGCAGGGAAAGCAGGTTCAGGCAGGGGAACCCACCCCACCTGACTCCTTAAAAAAATATCTAGTGGCCCTCCCTCAACAGTGCCCTTCCACCACCACCACCACCACCCCATTGTTGTGGTGCTTCGGTATATCTCCTGTGTCTCCCCCTTCTTTCTTGCCATCTTTCCCAAACTGGCTTTGTTGGAAATGTCTGGTATTTAGACAAAAACTCTATGTTGAAAATGGCTTCTGCCAGAGAGTTTTTGCTAGGGTTGTCAGCTCTAGGTTGAGAAATACTTGAAGATTTGGGAGGTGGAGGCTGAGTACAATGGGGTTTGGGGAGGAGCTTCATTGGAGTATATTGCCACCGAGTCATAAGAACATAAGAGAAGCCATGCTGGATCAGGCCAATGGCCCATCTAGTCCAATGCCCCATGTCACACGGTAGCCAAACCCCAGTTGCCATCAGAAGGTCCACCAGTGGGACCAGAAATCCAGAAGCCATCGCACTGTTGCCCCCCCAAGCATGAAGAATACAGAGCATCAGTGTCCCAGAAACAGTATTCCATCTCTACGTTGTAGCTAATAGCCACTCAGGGACCTCTGCTCCGTATGTTTAAGCAATGCCCTCATGAAGCTGTCTGTGTTTGTAGCCACCATAGATTTATATGTTGAGCAGTGGCGCAGGTGGTAAAATGCTTGCAGTAACAACACTCGAGCAGCTGTTCGAGTCCCACCGCGGTCGGGGTGAGCTCTCGACCCTAGTCCTAGCTCCCGCCTACCCAGCGGTTTGAAAGCCAAATTAACTGACGGCGAGTAAATAAATGGGAACCTACCCTTAGAAGGGTAGGGGGCACCCTCCTCTACGGAGGTGTGTGGAAGGCAATGGCAACGGCGGCGGCGGCTGCAGCAGGACATTGGCTGCAGCAGAATATCGGAGGTGGCGGCATGGCGGCGAAGGCGGCAGCAAGCAGTAGCAGCAGAGCCGAAAAGGAGTGATCCCTGGTGGCCAGCGGCAGAAACAACAGGCGGCTGTTGTCAGCAGCGGCGGAGGCACAGCGACATCATCCAAGGGCGCGGCGGAGCCTAAAGGACGTGGTCGGGCCGGAGGAAGATGTCACCTGTGCAGCCTCCCCCTGGGTGCCGGTAGGCTGCCCCCCCCCCCATAGAATCAATGTGGCCTTAGTTAGGGTTCAAATGTGACTAGCACCCCATATGTGTAAACCGCCCAGAGACCCCTACGGGGGTTAGGGCAGTATATCAAGTCGAAGTAATAAATAAATAAATAAATAAAATATACAGGGGCATTATGATACTGGCTAATTTATTTTCAGTTCCCTTCCTAATAATCCCCAGCACAGCCCTTGATTTTTTCATTGCAGTCGTACACTGAGTCAACATCTTCAGTGAGTTATCTACCAGAATTCCAAGATCTCTCTCCTGGTCAGTTACGGCCAGTTCAGACCTCATTGATGTATATTTATAGTTAGGATGGTTTGGCTCCAATGTGCATTGCTTTGCACTTGTCCACGTTGAATTTCATTTGCCACGTTGATGCCCACTTGCCCGGGCTCAACAGATCTCTCCCTGATTCTCACTGCCCTGAACAACTTAGTGTCATCCACAAACGTAGCCACTTCACTGCTCACTTCAAACTCCAAATCATTAATGAACAAGTTAAAAAGCATCAGACCTAGTATGGAGCCCTGCGATTCCCCACTCCTTACCACCCTTCACTGTGAAAACTGCGCATTTATCCTCACTCTCTGTTTCCTGTTAATTAACCAGTTTTTCATCCATAAGAGGACTTCTCCTCTGATCCCACGACTGCTGAGTTTACTTAGGAGCCTTTGATGAGGTGTTTTATCAAAAGCTTTTTGGAAATCTAGGTAAATAACGTCAGCCGGGTCACCTTTGTCCACATGTTTGTTCACCCCCAAAAAAACCAACTTTAAAAGGTTAGTGAGACAAGATCTTCCCTTACACATTCCATGCTGATTCTTCCTCAATAGCTTTTGTTCATCAATGTGCCCACTAATTTCCCAAGACAGAGTTGGCAATCTAGATGGGACTTTTGCGCTCCCAGGTGGCACACCAGCT
>NW_015210849.1:0-7426 GCF_001447785.1 Gekko japonicus | reverse complement strand
GATGGGAACAACTTTTGAATGACTAGTTCAGGTTCCTTGTAGGAACATGTCTAGAAATCAGCTGAATTGGCAACAAATGAATGGACACCTGCAAGAAGGAGTCTACAAGTCATTCAGTCAATATATAGATGATTCAAAATACTCACTTTAAACGCTGCGGCTGTCTTTGTATCCTAAATATAGAAGTAAATTGTTATTCTTTTATACTTTTTGATTCCCTATTTGCAGAAAATCTTGTGTGGGGGGGAGGAGCAGTTATTTTCTGTTCAACCATAGACCAGTAAACACAACAGGTGGTAGGGAAGCTACTCAGAACCTCAGAATTCCAGATCATCAAATTGCTCTAGAAAACCTTCCGAAGGTTATCCCAGTTATCTGGAACAGTGTGTGTGCGTATGCATGTGTGTATTTCTCATTTCACTGAAGGTTACCTACTAATACATAACTAGCTCAATCCATATGTTTGCATAACTTCACCAAAGTTATACCAACAGATAATAGGCACAAGAGCAAAATGTGACTTTCGGGTTTAGTATGCAGATGGTGGGGAGGGCTACTGCCTTCATGACCTGCCTGTGAACTTCTGAATCACATGTTTGAAAGCACTTTTGCAGACAGGGGACTCAGTCTGATATTTTTTAAAAAATATTCTTATCAGTTTCTATGGAACCATTAAAATAAATCTGGTGTATCTGGTCCCTCTCTGCAAAGACATAAACCCTTAATTGATAGGACCATTCTTTTCCTTCCCTTTTATTCCCTTAGAAGTTCACTGATTTACAAATCTTGATCGGGAGGGGGGGGTGACTTCTTCATTTTTTGCATGCAAGGGAAAAAAGGACTGCAACAAATTTTGCTGCCACCAAAGTAATCTTAGCATCATTGTCTCTAACCAAATACAATGGAGATTCCAAGGTAGAGGGCAGTGCCTTGTCCATTATTAGTGACGCAGTCATCCCTAATATTATATACTTATAAAAACAAGCCTTCAAGTAGAACATGAAACAATGGTCCTTTCTGCACTTGGATTTCCCTGGTTTTATCAGAGTTCAACTCACGACATAATATCTTGCATTTATCCCTGGTTATAAGAGCATCCGTTTATCCTGGGACAAGTGTGGGGTGAAACCAGGATGACCTCAATGTAATGTGGAAACAAAAAAATGTCCCAAGATAATTACAGGGGGGAACTTGAGTGTATTGTAGAATGTAAGTTCGGGGACAGGGTTGACCCAGGATTTAAGGTCTAGTTTGGAATCACCCAATGTGTCAGCCTTATTACGGCCACAGGGACAGATTCTGTCAGAATAAGGCCTATTCAAAAATCATCCTTGTAAAACCATGGAGGGTAAAATATTTACTCTAGCAAATAAAAAAGCTCTATAGTAGTGCAGGGTACTTAAATAATACATATAAGGGGGTAAGGACCTCAGGAGAGAAATACCGAAGGACAGGGGTGAAGAAACTCAATGAGCTCCAAATAACAAACATCTGTAAACAGTTGCTAAGACCTGTCTTTTAATCAGAGAAGAAGGTTTCATTTTACCCATGTCAATAATAGATGTAGTCATTATACTGACTCTAGTTGTACTGACTAGAGGCAATTTCTCATTGATAGCTTTCATCCATCCCAAGTGTTCTGTTTCAAGGCAGCTAATAACCCATCCTCAGCAAAGAACACTTTTAATCTCAGGTTAAAGGCATAAGGCCACGCTCTTTCTTCCAGAGATATTTGACTGAATTCCACCCGTAATACAACATTTCTGACACAGCATGGTACATTCAGCGGTTTTCTTAAAAACTGAGCAAGGGGCTGATTGATATTATCTGAGACAGCTTTAATCCAAATAGCTAAGCCATAAAGAGTAAGGGGAACAGGCCCACTCCATGTCACTTCTGTCTCAAACCTGGAAGTGACGTCACCAACTCTTTAGGATTTTTTCTGATCTCCGTTGATTTTACCATAGAGATCTGAAAAATCCTGGTGTATCATTGATATCACTTCTGGCTAAAACCTGGATGTGACTTTGGTGCATCAATGATGCCCTTCCATGCTTCTTCCCACAAAGTCTCCCGGGGGTTCTGGCATGCACCAGGCAACCCTAATCTAGGAAAACCTGATCTCAGCATATCCCATATTACTAGTTTATCTCAAGCTCTCCAGAATTAAGAGACATTATAGCATCTATGAATTGCCAAATACAATAAGGAATGGCCAAAGGAATGCTATAGCTCAGCCTCCTTAAGTTTAGCATAGAATTGCTCTATTTCTCTACGGATCACTCCAACTATTAGAGATACTGTTTTAATAAGTGATAGGCACAGACCAGATTTCAAGCAAAAGATAATGAAAATAATGCATTGCAGGTAATTCACAGAGGATCTGAAATACTCACAACTCTACGACTCAGTTCCTAAATTAAAACAAAAAGAAAAAAGGATTTGTGACTGTCCTCTTTCCAGTTCAGCTCAGGATCCAAGATGGATAACAACAACAGTGCAAGGTACTATGAAACTGTATGCAGTCATACAATTAACCGCATTAAACATTAAAGGCAAATAAAAACATATTAAAACCACCATTCTAAAAAATCTCGGACATTGCTAGAAAAATATTCCCTTCAGATTCATACTGCCCTCAAAGCTTGGTGGAATAATTCTGTTCTACCATCTTGCCAAAAATTTAGGAGGCAATAGACCTTGCCATAAAAAGAAAAGCAGCTGGATGGAACATGAAACAGCTGTCATTTGGGTAATTCTGTCATTCCTTTTGATGGTTTCTGAATGTTTACATGACTCCAAGCTTGTTCTAAGGCTGAGACTGGCCTAAGTACTTGGGGTGGGGCCATGACTCTGTGGTAGAGCATCTGCTTGGCATGCAGAAGGACCCAGATTCCATCCTTGGCATCTCCAGTTAAAAAGATCAGATGAAAGACGCCTACCTGAGACCCTGGAGAACCACTGCCAAACTGGATAAACATTACTACCTTGACGGACCAAGGGTCCGATTCAGTATAAGGCAGCATTGTATGTTTGTATTTTAAATTTACCTTTATCTAAATATTTACTACATCAGCATCACGTGACTTCACAATCCATTCAGGGACAATTCCTATGGTGTCCTTTGACTGGAGTGACCAATCCCAGCAGTCCCAGAGTACTCACTGACACCCAACACTAATTCCCTAAAAAATGCTTTAAAGAGGAGGAGAATATCTATTCAGCTGCTGAATTTTGGTCCAATAGTGAAGTTTTTCAAGGCAAAGAGTCTTGACAGTCTACTGCAGCTGCCTAAGAATGTCCACTCCTCTAGCAGTCCCCTGATGAGGAAGATAGAGGTACAATTTAAAACATTCCATGAAATTAAAGCACACAACTGCCAACCCAAGGGGTGCGTCTTTCAATCCTTTCCACCCTCAGCTTAGCAGGCATTACTTGGTTATTATCAGTTATTGAGAATCAGTGTTCAGGTTTATTTGTTATCTTTCGTTTGGTCAAACTCAGCGTGGATGGTGCAGATGTACCAGGGACCGTCCATAACTTGGCAACCCTTGCGGGCAACTGCTATATTAGGGCCAAAGCTTTATTTTCTCAATCCTTTATCTAACCACAAAGAATCAAAGAGACTCACTGAAACAAAATCAAAAACCCAACTTCAAGAAAATCAGTGGCATCTTCTGATCTCCAGAAAGTTCTAAAACATTCAATCAATCAGTTTATTACGGTCAAAGACCCATCAGACAGCATACATTTTTCTCCAAGCTTCCCTATATTTTCCAGTTGTTATTTTCCATGTGTTCTCCTCATCATTTCCCCATGCTTTCTTGAACCACCATTGACAAAGCGCAGAAAAAATAATTCTGAAAACAAGGGACGCCAGTCTAAAACATTGTTTCAATGATTTCTTAGAAAACATAACTTACAAATAAAGACCTGTTTCAGGAGAAGTTTGTGAAGGAGAACAAAATTTAGTAGTTAGAAAATATAATCTCCTGCTGGAAAAACCGTCATTTCACTGTTTGGGGATTTTTGCTGCTTTTAGGAGTGATGCAAAATCTCAGAGAGGGACTTCTGACATGGAGGTATTCACAGAGGGTTGTCTGTCAACGTGTAAGGTTTTTTCTCTGAGCTTCCTCACATCCTTTCCCCCCATAGACTGGCGTCCCTTGTTTTAAGAATAATTTTTCTGTGCTTTGTCAATGGTGGTTCGAGAAAGCATGGGAAAATGATGAGGAGAACACAGGGAAAATAACAACTGGAAAATATGGGGAAGCTTGGAGAAAAAAATGCTCAAGCCACAGGAAAATGTCAGTGAAAAAAGCCCCCTCCAAAAAAAGACTAATTTCGCGTAATCTTGAAAAACATTAACATAATACCCTAAATCAAATAACATTACAGATTATTCAGCCAGCACAAAGAGGATTTGTTATACTCACTTCAATTCCATTTGAAAGAGTCTAAAATAGAGGGAAGGAAATTTAGTTAATTGCTTCATGATTTTTGATGCTAGCTAAGAACTTTGTCTGCATTGACAAACATGATTGACTACAGATGGAATCAGAAGACTGATCTCTAGTTAGTATTTGCAAGAAGGCAGGAAATAACACTTTACTTGATCAATAAGTTAGTGGTATCACTGCGCTATTCATCAGTTAAAGCTTGCAGCCTCGTATTTCATGTAAAGTCTTGATGGAAAAGCAGGCGGTAATGTCATTTGACTGACCAGGTTTCTTTGCCAATCAAAATGCAATTCAACTATAGTTAGCTGCCCGCGCCCATCCCATCACAGAAAGGAAGAAAGGGAAAGGCTTTGCCTACTTATTTCTCATCCGCAGGGTGGTGTGGTGTTAAACTCGTGTAAATCTTTTTCGGTATAATATATTCCATTCAAATGGCATGCTTCATTTGCAAAGCTTTTGCATTTTAAAGAATCTTGAAGGAATTTTTTCCCCTCTTTCTGTTTGAATCACTTCATAAATCTATTAATACTTGGAAAAATGTAATACTAATAATCTAACCATGGCTGCAAGTTATATGCCGTAAAAACAAACGTGATCGGACATCTGCATCCTGCCTTTCAGTGAAGAGATCTACCAAAGCTGCTTTCAATATTAAAAAGCAGTAGACACAAAAAAATGGTAACCAATGACTGTAGTGTTCACAGACATGAAAAACAGCAGAACAGAAACAAGCACGTTTACTGGGGCTCCCAATTCCAGCACAGACAATTCCTGGTGATTTGGAAGTGGTGCCTGTGTTCAGGGGAATTTGGTATAGAAACTATGGTATACCATACAGTTTGCACTCTGAAGCTGCCATTGTCTGCAGGGAAACTGACCTCTGTAGTGTGGGGATCCATTGTAATTCTGGGAGATCTCCAGGCCCCACCTGGAGGTTGGCAGTCCTACTCTCATACAGTAAAGTAGTATCCATGTGGTTAGCCATGTTGGTCTAAAGCAGTAGAACAAATTTAGAGTCCAGTGGCACCTTCAAGACCAACAAAGGTTTGTTCAATATTTGCAATATTTGAAAAAGTGTGCCTTGCACATGAAAGCTCATACCTTGAATAAACCTTTGTTCAATAAACCTTTGTTGGTCTTACAGGTGCCATTGGACTCTAAATCTGGAGGAAGGCAGAGCTAGGATTTGAAGGGGGAGAGTACCCAGCAGGTGGCACCGTTCTCGACCTTTTAGGATCGCAAATTATTTGGCAGGGCCCCTTTCAAAATCAGAAGTCAGAATTTAGCAGGAGGTAAAGGTAAAGGTTCCCTTGCTCGAAAGCCAGTCGAATCCGACTCTAGGGTTGCGGTGCTCATCTCCATTTCAAAGCCGAAGAGCCAGCACTGTCCGAAGACGTTTCCGTGGTCATGTGGCCGGCATGACTAAACACCAAGGCGCACGGAACGCTGTTACCTTCCCACCGAAGTGGTACCTATTTATCTACTTGCAATTTCTTGCTTTCGAACTGCTAGGTTGGCAGGAGCTGGAACTAGAGACGGGAGCTCACTCCGTCTTGCGGCACCCGGGTCTTGAACTGCTGAACTACTGACCTTCCACAGCCTGCAGTTCAGTGTCTTAACCACTTGAGCCACCGCAGCTCCTTAGCAGGAGAAGACAGGCCTAATGGGACAACACTACAAATCAATCAGATAGTAGACAGAAGATGTGAAATACTCACTGTAAGTAGTTGTACGGTGACAGTCTAAGTTAAAAAGAAAAGTGATTGTTACTTCATAGCTTTTGTATCTTATCTACTCCCCCCCCCCACAGTAGTATGTTTGAAGCCTACAAACTTTAAGATCACTTCATTTGTCTAAACTCACTGCAGGTACTTTACAGAAAATTTCTTTAAGATTTCTTGTGTCATTGTTTCAGTTACAAATTTCTACACATCAGTTTCCAAGAAGCTTTTAGTGAAATCCCCCCAACTAAGACTCCACAGCTCCCAATAGCTCAAGGATGAGAAGAGAGGCCCAATCAGAACATCGCTGTTTTCATTTCAAAGTCCACCTCTGTTATTCCACACTGCTTGAAGGTTCTACATCAGGTGTTCTTTGGAATTCTGATGCCGGGTGATGGGCACAACCATAACTTGGTCAGTATCAGATTCAGAAATTTATTACTATCGTAGATCAGAATATGGTAAGTATCAAGAAAGTCAATTGTTTTGTGCCCCAGCATCAGTAGTGCATACAATGGCAGGCTGTACTGAATTAATGTGAATTCAGAGGTATATTTATGACTGATGAACAGCTTTAAATGCTCTGATATCCAGTTTCAGTCATATGAAATAGCCAGTTGGCACATTCAAAAAAAGGGAATATCTGCCTACATATTTTTACTACTGTGTTTTCAAGTACTTTATAAAACAGTCTTTTGCAGTTGCTGAACACAGAACTGGAGTGTGCTTTTGAGCATTTCAGGGGCATTTTTGCTGCAGCAGGAGAGTGGAGGAAGTTTTTCATCCATGGAAATCACTGGTGGGTCCAAGCTATAAAGACCCAATACGAACCTTTTCCTCACTTCAGTTAGGTTCCCTTTGACTTCAAAAGGGATATAAAAAAATGTGCAATGCATTCTGTAGGCCACAAATGTACCAAGGGATGTTTCTAGAAACCGAGAGTGAAAATGGGCCATGGAAAAGCTGGATTCCAGTGAAAACGACATTGCTGATCATTCACACACTGCAATACTCACCTCATCCTTTTGGAGTTGAGCCTAAATAAAAGCAAAAACAAGAAGTTATTCTTCATATTTCGTGATGCCTCCTGAAAATCTTGCTTATTTCACAGGATATACACAGACTTTTACACAGCCTGACAGACCAGGTGAGCAAGGCACCTTCCTCTACTATATTCAGGAAGATGTGTAAGGAAGTTCTCTCCCAGGCAGGATTTAGTGGGAAGTAATTTAGCTGATCCTCTGA
>NW_015210848.1:0-5092 GCF_001447785.1 Gekko japonicus | reverse complement strand
CTGGAACTGCCTGGTTGACTGTTTCTGGCACCGTCCAAACCCGGAGCACTGGGTGTTCCCTGCTCGCTGGGCAGTACCAATGGTTGAGCGTTCTCATGTCCTGTGTCGAAAGAGTTCTCGGGTCCTGTGTCGACAGGGGGCGCTGTTACTGGCTCCACCTCTGGGGTTGGTTGGGGCATGTTGTAATCAGTGAAGTCTTCCCTTTGGTCATCTCGGTCTGTAGTCTCCGTTTCCCGAACCCAACGCCTACGTAGCTGGTCAAGGTGCCGGTGGAGGCTTCTTCCCTCTGCTGTTGACATGACATACGAAACTGGTCCGGTGCTGGCAGATACGGTAGCCTCCACCCACATTGGACCCTCGCTGTCGTTTTGGGCGTAAAGGAGGTCGCCAGGCAGGAAAGAGCGGATGGGTGCTGGAACCTCTCGCTGTGGGGGACCGTCAGGAGTGAGGTCCGGGTGCAGGTGGTCTAACATGGTAGTTAAATGGTGGCTCATTAGAAGTTCCACTGGACTGCGCCCAGTTGTGGTGTGTGGCGTGATGTGCTGCTGCAGCAGAAATTCAGCCAGCCGTAGACTATTTTCTTTAAAGTGTCCTTTGTTGTGCGGACCATTCTTTCTGCTTGCCCATTTGTGGATGGATGGAATGGGGCGGCCATGATGTGCCGGATCGTGTTGGCCTCCATAAACCTTTGAAATTCAGCCGAAGTGAATTGTGTCCCATTGTTGGACACAATAGTCTCGGGCAGTCCGTGTGTGCTGAAAAAGTGGCGTAATGCCCTGATGACTGATGCCAACGTCATCACAGACATGGCAACTACTTCCAGCCATTTAGAAAACGAGTCCACAATGATCAAAAATGTTTATCCTTGAAAAGGCCCCGCGAAATCAATATGCAAATAGGACCAAGGCACCTGGGTGGTCTCCCAATGTTGCATTGGTGCCTGCAGAGGCTCTGGTCGCGACTCTTGGCAAGCCTGGCAGGTACGGACCCATCCCTCAACCTCCTGGTCCAGACGTGGCCACCATAAATAACTGTGGGCTAATGCTTTCATACTCACCACTCCGGGGTGACCTGCATGTAGAGCTTCTAACACCCAGCGGCACAGTTTGGGGGGAATGACCACACGGTTTCCCCAAAGAAGGCAACCCTTATGTGCTGACAGTTCGTGTTGCTGCAATTTGTATGCCATAAACTCTGTAGGTTGCCCGCCGGTAGGCCACCCCCTCCACACCCAGTTGAGGACCCGGGAAATGGTTGGGTCCCTGGTGGACTGCGTTGCGATGTCGGAGGCATGGAATGGAGTATGCAGCAACTCCTCAAGGGCCATGACTTTGGAGGCAGGAGCAGGATCCTCGACAGGGGCCTGGATCGGTAGTTGGCTGAGGGCGTCGGCATGTCCGATGGCCTTGTCCAGTCTGTGTGACAGTTCATACATGTAGGCGGATAAGAAAACCAACCAGTGGATCATCCTAGGGGACATGACTTGTGGGGTTTGGCGGTCCAGAGCAAATAGTCCCAACAGTGGCTTGTGATCCGTGATGATCTGGAACTGGCGGCCGTACACAAAATCATGAAATTTTTTCACGCCCACGACCAGGGCAAGTGCCTCTTTATCAATCTGCACATAGTTTCTTTCCACAGGTGTCAGAGTTCTGGAAAAATAGGTGACAGGGGTCTCTCAGCCGTCCGGCAATCAATGACTCAGGACTGCACCAATTCCGTAGGGCAAGGCATCAGCAGCCATGCTGAGCGGCAGTCGCTTGTCAAAATGTGTGAGGACAGATTTGGAAGAAAGTAGGTCCTTGACAGCGGCGAAAGTTCAGGCATGAGCAGGCCCCCAGCTCCACTGGGACTTCTTTTCCAAGAGGTGATGCAGTGGCTCTGCTACAGACGCTTTATGTGGCAGGAACACATGATAAAAATTGAGGAGGTCCAGAAATGATTGTAGCTCCTTCTTAGAAGTAGGGGTCGGTGCATTGTGGATCGCCCTTACTTTGCTGGCTGTTGGGTGGACCCCATCTGCATCAATGAGGAATCCTAAGAATTCGACTTGGGGCACTCTGATCTTGCACTTTTCATGTTTCACCATGAGCCCCGCCTCCTGGAATCATTGCAAGACCTGTCGAAGGCGAGCGGCTAGTTCCTCGCTAGATTTGCCGGCAATCAAGACGTCATCAAAGTATGGGAGAACGCCGGGTATGGATCGTAGGAGGCCTTCCATAAGGCCCTGGAAAAGTCCTGGGGCCACACTTACCCCGAATTGGAGGCAGTTGACTTTAAAAGCCCCTCGGTGTGTGACGATAGTTTGGGCTTCCACCGTCTCTGGGGTGACAGGCAGTTGCTGGTATGCCTGAGCTAGATCAAGTTTGGCAAAAGTCTTGCCCCCAGCCAATGCCGCCAAAATGTGACTTACAACCGGTACTGGATACACGTGTTGCTGCAAAGCCCTGTTTATTGTGCACTTATAGTCTGCACATATTGGCACCAATCCGTTGGGCTTGACAGGCGTGATGATGGGCGTTTCCCACCTTGCATGTGACACTGGCTGCAACACTCCCTGTGCAATGAGGTGGTCTAGCTCCTCATCGATCCTCAGCTTCATGGAAAATGGCACCCTGCATACTTTCAGACAGACCGGCATCAACTGGGGTTGATATCGAATGAAACCGGGGGACCAGTATAACGCCCCAGGGTCCCATCAAAAACTTCAGGAAAATCTTTACAAACAGAGTCCACTTTGTCATGGGAAACCTGTTGTACTCCCACTACATGGATGCCTAGTGCATCGAACCAGTCAAGTCCCAACAGACTGGCCCGGTGTCCTTCGACCACGATGGCCCTCAGCGGGCTGTAGAAATTCTTGAACCTCACCATGAACTTGGCAATTCCTGCAACCTGGATCCTTTGTTTCTGGAAATCAACCAAGTGGAGGTCACACGGCTCCAGACGATGTCTGTTCCATCGGGAAAACAAGCAGCAAAGCGTTTGTGTGGAGATGATGGTCAGCGCCGACCCCGAGTCGACCTCCATCTCGCAGGAAACGTTGTCTAATACGGCAGTTACCTTTATTTTGTTCTTCATCCGCACTGATGAGTGGTGCAGGCATTTGTGCATCATATGACTATCGGTATCTTTTGTTTGTGGGTACTTTTGCAGAGGGCGGTACCTGCTCAGGGATGCGTGGGGTGACCTCTTGGTCTTTGACAAACAATACACTCCGGCAATGTGTCCTGTTTTTCTGCATTCCCGGCACTGGACATCATGGAAACGACACTTCTGATGCTCATGATCACCCCCACAACTGGCACAGTTCATTTTAGGGGCTGTCTGCCTATGGTAGCCCTTGCGGCTTGTGGCTGTTCACGTGCAATGAATGCTGTCGTCCTCGCTATCTGTGTCTTCCACACTTTCCCGATGCACTGGCTGCATTTTCCGGGACTCTGGTGGCGTCCTAGACTGTCTCACATCTCTGGTGGATTGTTCGGCCATTTCAGCAGTGACGGCTTCCTCATAAGCTACTGGAAAAGTAAGTTCCCTTTTTTGCAAACAGCTGTTGTTGTAGTCTCTCATTTAGTAGGCCGCATACCAGCTGGTCACGAAGCCAGTCACTCATGTCTGCGAAATTGCACTGTCTTGTGGTTTTGCGGAGGGCAGCCACATATTTGGCTATGGACTCACCCTTGGCTTGGTTGCATTTTTGAAAAGCACGTTGACACGCAGTTTCGAATGGCTTGGGTGTAAAATGGTCGTGCAGCTTGTCAATGATCGCGGTAAGCTCGGTCTCTTTGAGTTCCATGGGTGCCACTAATGTCCTGGCCACATCAAATATTCGTTTCCCACAGACGCTTAAGAAGGTAGTTTTCTTCACCTCCGGATCAGTAATCTTGGTTGCTGTGACGTAGAAATCGAACCTGGAAACGTAGGTGTTCCAGTCTTCAGTGCTTGCATCGAACGGTTCGAATTGGCCCGCAGTGGCCATTTTATTCTCATTTGGGGGTGGTAGCACTTGCTTGCTGGTGCTGCTTTCAGCCAAGGTGACAATTCCTTGGTCATCCGCTTTGATGAGCTCTTAGGGCTAAGGCGACAGTCCTTGACCTTCATAGTGATCAGCTGATGGTTCTGTGGGGCTGCCTACCCACTGCATCCCATCCTCATTGTCAGTATTATGAACCGAGATCGAGGCAGCTCTTAAACAAGTGATTTCTTTATTCAGCTCATAACTTAACACAGGACAACATTCAACAAAACCTTTTAACTTTTATACTAACTGAACTGGCAAGTCACACCTCTAGAACAGATAATAACCAATGAAAATGCATCATTTAGGACCAATGGATTTGGTTCCCGCCGAACGTCAATGTCTCTTCGGATTGGCCTATTTGCAGCATTGGCCAATCCGGTCTCGTTTCTCAGGATACTAGGGCTTCTATGGAGCTGTAAGCCCAGTTCCTGACTTCACATGATAACTGAATACATAACACTAGGAATCTCCCAATATTTTGTAATTGGTTCAGTTGAAAGGCCTCAACTGAAGTTAGAAAGGCCAGACCCAGCAACCAACAGGATACCAATGGTGTGACATCGCTTCTGGAAGTGATGTCAGTTTATCCTCGGAATTGCCCCAAACTCTTATTCAGGGGCGATAAATATATTGTTCAGGGGCTGGAACTGGCCCATTCAGGGCTCTCATCCTGCTTGCAAGCAACTGGTGTAAGGGAAGGAAGGCAGAAGGCTGCGGGGGGGGGGCAGAAGGCTGTGGGGGGGGGGGGGGTGTGTGGTTGAAGCTGTCAAGAAATAGAAAGAAAATTGCTAGGGGGCAGGACTATGTAGCTGAGGTAAAATAGTGGTGGTGGTGAGGGGAATGGCAGCAAAGACAGAAAGAGGAGGTGTACTTTTTTCCTTGCCTGCCTCCTCCGACCGCAGGTCAGCAAGGATTAGAGATGCTAGTAAACGGGGGAGGGGGTGGAACCGAGCAGCCAGCGCTGCCACTGTTACACCAAATGGTGACCCTGAGGAGGGGTTGGCAGGAGTGGGCATGCGGAGAGAGTGGTTTGCGGATGAAAGGATGGGGCTGGCAGGGGAGAGAGGAGGA